>NC_089224.1:37618286-37925639 GCF_963924675.1 Phocoena phocoena | reverse complement strand
AGGAAATAAAAGGAATCCAAATCGGAAACGAAGAAGTAAAGCTGTCACTGTTTGCAGATGACATGATACTATACATAGAGAATCCTAAAGATGCTATCAGAAAACTACTAGAGCTAATCAATGAATTTGGTAAAGTTGCAGGATACAAAATTAATGCACAGAACTCTCTTGCATTCCTATACACTAATGATGAAAAATCTGAAAGTGAAATCAAGAAAACACTCCAATTTACCATTGCAACAAAAAGAATAAAATATCTAGGAATAAACCTACCTAAGGAGACAAAGGACCTGTATGCAGAAATTTATAAGACACTGATGAAAGAAATTAAAGATGACACAAATAGATGGAGTGATATACCATGTTCTTGGATTGGAAGAATCAACATTGTGAAAATGACTCTACTACCCAAAGCAATCTACAGATTCAATGCAATCCCTATCAAACGACCACTGGCATTTTTCACTGAACTAGAACAAAAAATTTCACAATTTGTATGGAAACACAAAAGACCCCGAATAGCCAAAGCAATCTTGAGAACGAAAAACAGAGCTGGAGGAATCAGGCTCCCTGACTTCAGACTATACTACAAAGCTACAGTAATCAAGACAGTATGGTAGTGGCACAAAAACAGAAAGATAGATCAATGGAACAGGATGGAAAGCCTAGAGATAAACTCACGCACATATGGTCACCTTATCTTTGATAAAGGAGGCAGGAATGTACAGTGGAGAAAGGACAGCCTCTTCAATATGTGGTGCTGGGAAAACTGGACAGGTACATGTAAAAGTATGAGATTAGATCACTCCCTAACACCATACACAAAAATAAGCTCAAAATGGATTAAAGACCTAACTGTAAGGCCAGAAACTATCAAACTCTTAGAGGAAAAGATAGGTAGAACACTCTATGACATAAATCACAGCAAGGTCCTTTTAGACCCACCTCCTAGAGAAATGGAAATAAAAACAAAAATAAACAAATGGGACCTAATGAAACTTCAAAGCTTTTGTACAGCAAAGGAAACCATAAACAAGACCGAAAGACAACCCTCAGAATGGGAGAAAATATTTGCAAATGAAGCAACTGACCAAGGATTAATTTCCAAAATTTTCAAGCAGCTCATGCAGCTCAATAACAAAAAAACAAACCACCCAATCCAAAAATGGGCAGAAGACCTAAATAGACATTTCTCCAAAGAAGATATACAGAATGCCAACAAACACATGAAAGAATGCTCAACATCATTAATCATTAGAGAAATGCAAATCAAAACTACAATGAGATATCATCTCACACCTGCCAGAATGGCCATCATCAAAAAATCTAGAAACAATAAATGCTGGAGAGGGCGTGGAGAAAAGGGAATACTCTTGCACTGCTGGTGGGAATGTGAATTGGTTCAGCCACTATGGAGAACAGTACGGAGGTTCCTTAAAAAACTACAAATAGAACTACCATATGACCCAGCAATCCCACTACTGGGCATATATCCTGAGAAAACCAAAATTCAAAAAGAGTCATGTACCAAAATGTTCATTGCAGCTATATTTACAATAGCCTGGAGATGGAAACAACCTAAGTGCCCACCATCGGATGAATGGATAAAGGAGATGTGGCACATATTTATAATGGAATAGTACTCAGCCATAAATAGAAACGAAATTGAGCTATTTGTAATGAGACGGATAGACCTAGAGTCTGTCATACAGAGTGAAGTAAGTCAGAAAGAGAAAGACAAATACCGTATGCTAACACATATATATGGAATTTAAGAAAAAAAATATGTCATGAAGGACCTAGGGGTAAGACAGGAATAAAGACACAGACCTACTGGAGAATGGACTTGAGGATATGGGGAGGGGGAAGGGTGAGCTGTGACAAAGCAAGAGTGAGGCATGGACATATATACACTAACAAACGTAAGGTAGATAGCTAGTGGGAAGCAGCCCCATAGCACAGGGATATGAGCTCGGTGCATTGTGACCGCCTGGAGGGGTGCGATAGGGAGGGTGGGAGGGAGGGAGACGCAAGAGGGAAGAGATATGGGAACATATGAATATGTACAACTGATTCACTTTGTTATAAAGCAGAAACTAACACACCATTGTAAAGCAATTATACCCCAATCAAGATGTTAAAAAAATTAAAAATAAATAAAAAATTAAAAAAATAAAAGAAAAGCAAAGAAGTTTGACTTTACCAAAATTTATTGAAATAAGGGGAGTAAAAGCAAGAGTTTCTAATATTTTCATTTAAATATCAATTGCATATCCTTATAACCTAAGAAAGGGACAAACAATAGCTCTCAGTTATAAAAGTATTTTCAAAGAGATAAATTAATATTCATTTATCTCATGACTTGGAAATTTTATTTATTTACAATTTTTGTGATTTGGTTACTTTTAATATATCCACCTTTACTCAACATTTACAAAAGTTCCCATGTGAATGCATAGAGATGATGCTCACAGATATGTAAAATACCTTCTCAAGGATTCACTCACTCTTCGTACAAGAAAATCAGAATGAAGTGCATCATGGTAATTTCTAGGCATATGTATCTACAATGAACAAATCTACAGTGAGCAATATGGTGGGGGTTTTTTTTCACAGTCAATTAGCAATGTATTTCACACCAGAGACACTTAAGGTATAACAGGCAATCAGTGAATATTAGGTGAAATAATGAATGAGGGAAAAGTGTCAGATTGATAGGGAAGCTATGTTGCTTTAATCCAGCTGTTTAAAAAGTATCAGAAATGATAGATTAACAAAGTGATATATACACAGAAAAGGTTATTTGCTCTCATCACTTCATTTGTATTGTATTTTCAGATCGAGCCAGTGCAATAAGGCAAGATAAAATAGTAAATGGTAAAATATTAGAAAGAAAGAAACAGGTCGTATTTGAAGGTGAAATGGTTGCTTATGTAGAAAATCATAAGTAATCTATATTTATTGAGTTTCTCAAGTTGGTAGAATAAAAATTTTTTTATACTGAAATCAACTGTAAATTGGAAAATGACATTTAAAGAGTACCTTTTAAATAGCTTTATAAAATGTTTAATGACAAATTCAAAGAAAAATGTGCAATACTTCTACTCCAAATACTTCAAAACATTAGAGATAAAATTTTATGAAATACCAAAATATGTGTCTAATACTACTGTCATGGGTATAACTTCCCAATATTAAGATGTAATTATCCCCTTTACTGACCTATATATTAAAGGCAAAGTCAATTAAAATCCCAGAAAATGAGATGATTGTAAAATGTATATAGAAAAGCAAGTGACTTAGAAGCTCGAACACAGTATTTTTTTAAAAGAACATACTGAGAGGACTTACATTTTATGATTTCAAGACTACAATGCAACTAAAATTAAGACAACATGGTATTGGTATAAAGATAAACATGTCAATAAGTGGACAAAATATAAAGTTCAGAAGTAGATCCAACATATATGGGCAATAAATTTTCCAACAAGGCCACCAAGGTCACTTACTGAAGGTGACAAAGTAGCAACTGAGCTGATTTTATCACTGTAATTTCCCAAAACCTGGTAGTCATGTTTGAACTAGATATAACTATGACAGTGAGGCATTTTACTGCTCTTCTTTTATTGACATGGGAAAGCAAGGCAAGGATGACTCTTAAAGCTGCAGATTCATAATGAAATAATAAATATACCATGCAAATAGGCAGTGAAAGTACTTCAGAAATGACCTGGCACTATGACTAAGCAGGGAAAAGCTGTAATGTGTCTGTGAGCTGAACAGAGATGTGAGAAGTCAAGCCATGTACTGATGCTTGAAATTCACTGAGAGTAGAGAATACTCATTCATACTCCAAGGGAATCTACTTAAAACCCTATGTAAGGAAAGATAACGTTTTAAGAACAAGGATTATATCCCAGTGCACTTGGAAATAACTGGCCTCAACTTTTGCAAATTTGATAAAAAATTTTGATATGTATATCCAAGAAGTTTAATGAACCTTATGCAAAACAAATACAAACATAATTAGACATAGCCAATCACAGTTCTATGTATTTGGTCATTCTAGAATCAAATTTCAGATTAGTCTTACTTAGCTTAGACATTATCTATAGGTGAATATAAATTTTTTATAAAAATTCTATTGTTTTCTATAAATGTGTATTCTTAGTACCATGCAAAACATTATCACTACTGGCTAAAAACTAAACAAAACATTATTTTATGAACATCATGTCATTGGAATTACCTTGGCTTTGTTTAACTACTGGTTGTTTGCAATTTATTCAGTGTCTCTTATTCTTCATTTGTGTGTGTGTGTGTGTGTGTGTGTGTGTGTGTGTGTATGTGTGTGAATTTGGTCACTTTCTTTGTTCACCATTATGTTTTGAATATATGTTGAAAACTATAAGTAGATATAGTTTTGGATGGTTTCTGTTTATTGAAAAATTTCAGATTTTGTTTTCTTGGGTTCTATTTTTGTATTTATTCTTTGTTTTATTCTCTGACCTTAGTGGATCTGTTGCTGAGACACTTGTCACGATCTGAAGCTGTGTCTGTCTCTGTGGCAGTAGAACATCCCACAAAACTAAAGGCCATTCAGATGCAGACACTTTTACTTTTGAGGCTGTCAGGTCAGAGGGAGAAATGGTTCCCTGATGATGGAACTTTGCTACTAAGAAGAGATATCTGGGACATCAGTTTGCTCTGTGTAAATGCTGTATCATATTCAAGTGATGAGGAGAGTCAGATGTAACAATCTAGGAGATGTGTGTGTATGTGTTTTTTTGCGTGTAATATATAGGGGCCATTTGAATTGCAGGACTATGGGAGGTGCCCTATTCCTTAGGACTAAGTGTGATATTGTTTGTTGGATACAAACATCTAGTGATAATGTGCATTTTGTTCACTTTAAAATATTCTTAGACTTCTATTTATTATAAATAAATAAAAGTGATTTAGAAAAACCTTAGGAAAAGCATTATTGCTACGTTTTATACAATTCTGTGTACAAACTGATATACGCAATCCAGGACAATCTTTGAATATACACAATCTCATGGAAGACAGATGAAACATTACTAAACAAACTGCTGAACTATCAAAGTACTTTTATGTTCTGGATTGACTTGCATATTTATTATAGGGTATTGTTAAATATCTGAGTTGAGAGATTCAGTATTTATAAAATGATTATAATAAATAGACAGTGGAGAGAGTAGTTATGGATATAATTGATATCCTCTTTATGAAGATGTTGGGGCTTCAGGATACTTCTGGTGTATTCTTAGAGCAAGTGAGTTGATCCTATATATCATGAAGGTCCAATATCTCACAGGATCACTGGAGGGGACCCTGAGGTCAGGCACAAGTAGCAGTAGCAGATTTCTCTCCCTCTTAATAACCTCACAATTGATTATGGTTTTGGACTGTTACACTGACTGAAAAAGAAAAACTAATCTCTTTTGAGATGAAAAAATTTAGCTCATATTATTTATTAAGCCATTTCATTTTCTTTCAAATTGCAAGATGGATGTGAAAATATGCAGCAATATAACTATGATAACACAATCAAGAGAAGGTAGAAAGAGAAGACCAGTATTCTGCATAAGGCAATCCCTTTTCTTACTGGCAGTGTCACAGCACATAATTTTACAAAACTATTAAGGAGTGACTGTGTATATAAATAAGCAGCTCATTCCGAATCATTTAGATTCCAGGAATAGGAAAACAAGTTTGACATTTTCAAATAATACATCATAGGAGAGATGAAGGGGCTTCAATCATGCCCCACTGTACACCAGAGCTTCCTGCCAGAGTATGAGTCTAAAGAAGTCTCATAAGTGAATCAATGAGTGCTCTGTGTTTGTAAGAAATGTCATTCAAAATTGATGACAAGATTTCTGACCAAGATCTATTTTGGTCTAAGTTTTATTGCAATACTCTGACCTCACACGTGATGGTTCCTTGACCTATGTTACAAACATGTGAAATTAGAGATGAAATCTTAATGACTGTGCTACACATGTAGGGTGTCTTTTCATTCAGTGGCACTGAACCTAGAGGTAACTCCAGGAAAATATGAGTTTCTTTTCAAAAAGCAACCGTGAAAAATATATAACCTCAGTGGGCATAATTCATTATTAAACTACAACTTATTTTGTCTACTCCTCTGCTTTCTACATTCATGGTGCTTATCAGAAATATATGAATTATAGTCAAAAGAACACTGATGATTGTGTTCAGCCCATCATGTTTGAAAAAGTGAAGCCCTGGCCTTAAAATTTTTTCTCCAACTTACTACTGACAATAGAGTGTGAAATTCAAGTTTATTATCTCATTTTAATTGGAGAAAGCATTTTATTTTAATGTTTTGGTTTTTATTTTTTCAGTAAGAAAAATATAAGCGATTTAGAAAAATCCTAGTAGAAGTATTATTATTGTTACATTTTATACAAATTGGTGCACAAACAGATATATACAATCCAGGGCAATCCTTGAATATATACGTTCTCAGCAGACAAAACATTACTAAGTAACCTACTCAACTATGAAAGTACTTTTACTTTTAGATTGATTCAGATACTCAAACACACCAGAAATAGGTCAATATACACTCATTCAATAAAAATTAACTCATCTGTTTTTAGTTTTATTTTCTTTAAGCACTACTATATTAACCTCTTCATGTAAGATCAAGGTTCTGACAACAGTGGGTAAAAAAATATCTTAAATTTCAGATCATCTTTATAATAGTTTGGCCACAATTGGGTAACAGAATCCTTCTTACTTTTAGGATTTTGACATTATGGAACTATATGATGATGACCCTTATTTTACTTGTCTTTGCTGTATCTTCTGATTTTTTTTAAAATCTAATCACGATTCTCTCAACTTCTTTGGGTCTATTATAATCAAAAGAGCATTCCTGGTTTTCCTCCTGATTAGACTTTGGTTCAGATCCTTTTAAGATCTTCAGTGTCTTGACATTTGAGTGTTTCCTAGATCTCTGATCTCTTTTTCTTCTTATACTCTTATTCTTTTCACTACTTATGCTCCCTGGCTAATTTCATCTCTTCCATTATTTAACTTCCTTTATACTCTTTTGAGTCCTAAATCCATACTTGCAACATCACATTAGCATTTTCAAGACAATGTTTCTCCAATGTTCTCTTCTAATTGGTAACGCCACCAACCATACAGTTTCTCAATCCATAAATATGTACCTATTTGTTATTCCCTTTCACAGAATTTCTACACCTAGCAAGTTGGTAATTAATTAGGAAAAGTATACATTTAATACTGCTGGAGAATTATTTTCTAACAACACAATTCATTAGAATCCAAACTCATAACAAATGCTAAAATCTATTCCACTGTAAATGATGTTTGTTTGAAGATAATCTATTATTTTGTTATAGAAAGATGACTGAAGATGACATAGCCAATATATATGGAAATATGGTAATTTATAATATATGGATTGAATTAAATTTAAGAAAGTACTTGCAAATAGCAATGGGAAGAAATCTTTCTAAATTATCTTTTCAACACACATGTAAAGCCCATTGACTGTTGATACTCCAATTACTGGAAATTCTTTATTCCCAAAAAGCAGTGGACTCAGTTGTTTTTACTTGCTTCATGACGTCCTAGCTTACATGTCTACTGATAGAAGAATGGTTTTAAACATGTGAAGCAGTTTAGACAAAATTATATCTAAATGGTTAGGAATATAACTTTGTCAGTCCCTTTGAACCCAGGCTGATCTCTGGAGCCATTTATACAACTTCTTGTTATGCCTCCTGACCCATTCTTCTATTTTCATAAGGTTGTATGATCTTGTCACTTAGGCCCGGGTCCAGGAAATTAATTAGTGTTATAGAAATCAAACTTGAAAGGGCCCAGTTAGTGCACAATGTTGTAAAAATCTATGACATTTGAAATCAGAGCAAATCAATGTTTTGCCATATAAAATCGAATGATTAAAAAAAAACCCAAATATTATTTTTGAATCAGATATATATTACTGCTCATTCCTCAATATTTATTACAATTTTTGAATGAAATACTTAAAGTATTCTCGTCAATAAGTTTGAGGTTCACTTGATTTCATTCATCCCAACCTCCCAACATTTACTTTAAAAAGAGACCACATTTGTTATAATATGACTAATATATGACAGAAATGTTTCTTATTGTTTTCATTTATTTTATAATCTTATTCTTCAAACTGTTTTAAAATAAATGATCAAAATAGGTTTTGTGTGTGTGTGTGTGTGTGTGTGTGTTTCTAAGAACAGCAGCAAGTCATAGTCTAGAGCAGTTTTTCAAAAGCCTATTTGTACAAAATAATTATTTGTAAATGAGAATTCTGATTCAGTAGATTACATGTGTGGTCCAAGTACCTGTATTTTTGAAAAGGCCTGTGAAAAAATTCAGTGTACAGTACAGTTTGGGAATAAATAAATTCTACAGAAATTCCTATTTATTACCATAGTTCCTTCCTTTCAGAAGTGTTTATAATTATTTCCAGGACAAAATAGTTCAATTCTTATGATACATGATTTCCTCCTACTTTCTAATTTTTAGGGTCATTCTAACTTCTTATAGAGAAATTAGGATTTGTAGTCTTCTTTTTTATTCAAGGGTAATGATTAACATAAAGTATTTATCTCCTTTTCCATATTCTTTACCTCTCTGGGACCAATTAAAAATTATGGCTTGGCTTCCAAGAGATTTCTACATTTTTAGTAAAACATGAACTACAATTTGAAAATATGCACCCCCAATTGATTTTCAAGTCTTGATCTTCTGAACAATTTAAATGTTACCCCTCCCATCATACACAAGCAAAGAGGATAAAATATTACATATATGAACCTTAGTTTCAATACCATTGTCTAAAAAGGGTGGGACTCTCTAAAAAAGGCTTTAAAGAATGAGATATTTGGTACATTACATGTCTACTATCCCAGTATATTGGCTTGTCTGACAATAAAGCTAACCCCATTCCTCAACCTTTCTGTTTTCAATAGTGTTAGAATAGTAGAGCCTTTTGTAGTTCATGTATCGACAGCCTTAGCAGTACTGCAAAGCACAAATTTCAAGTCAAATAGGCCCACGTTCAAATTTACAAGTACACTTGACCTCTCGGAGCCTCATTTTTCTCATCCTTAAATAGGAATAATTGTGCCTTTTGCATGGAAAGTATTGACCACAGGAAGAATCTGTTGTATAAGAGCAAGGGGAAGGCATCAAGAGCAGACAGAAGAAAAAGATAAGGTTAACTTAATAAATTCAGGGGACACTGGATGACATCAAGATTTGGGGAGAGAAAGATTGATTTTTGAGAAGATAATATTTTTTTAAAAGACCAAAAACCCAGGAGGAACCATGGATTGGTTCTCATTCCCTTAACCAAAGTAATAAGGAAAACCAAGATTATAGCAGGAATTTAACTAGGTAGATGTTAAGCCCACTGTCAAAACCGCACAGCAAATTATTAATTTCAGGTGCCCATGGTACATCTGTCTTACAGTAAGAACAATATATTTACAGGAAAAATATTTAAGTAAACAGTTTTTAGATGTAGGGGTAACAAATGTCTATCCAGCCCCATCCTGGGGAGCCATCTGGGGAGAATTTTGGCTAATGTCTGGGCCACAAAGAGTACTGTCTATATTGTAATATGTGATATTCACTGAACACTTATTCTATGTCAGGTACAGTTCTAAGTAATTTACATGTGTGGACTTATTTAATTCTCATAAAAGCCTTATGAGATTATCGTAAGTATAATCATAATCCTTTTTTGCAATTGAGGAATCTGAGACAAACAGAGCTTAAGTAAATTGTTCAAGGTCATGCAGCCTGCGTGCAGGTACACATCAGTAGTATCAGTAATTATAGAATATGCAAGAAAACTTTTTGCACTATAAGTTTTCTTATAATGTCCCAGTCATTTTTTGTTTTGCTTCCCTTAGAAAAAAACTAAAATCACTAAAGATTACCTCTGTAAGAAATTGGAGCTATCTTTTACAGAAAATTTATCTTTGAATATTGAATTTTAATAGTGGTATTGCAAAGATAAATTCTTGATGCATTGATAGAAAATAGGTTTTTCAATCCACTTAATAAAAATGACACAAATTGATAGAAAAAGAATTTTAAAACCCATAGTCAACATTGCTTTACCATCTGAATGACTAAAAGTTTGCAACTGATTTTTTCTCCAGGTAGAAGACACTTTGAACTTTTTGACCCTAACTATTTTCAAGTATCATTTTTTCCCCTTTCCCTTACTTTTTTTCTTCTTAACTTCACAGACAGACCTATGATAGGAATCATGGTAAACATGTTGATACTACTCTCAGAAAAGACCACAGACCGTAAGGTGAATAGATACTCTTTTCCTTTTCCCAATTAGCCGAGATTTTTTAAGATTTTCAAATAGTTAAAATTGGTAAAAGGGGAACTAATTTACAGAGATTTCTATTTATAGTTTTTATATATCAGCACATTATAGAACATCACTCCACAGATACAGACACCCTGCAGATGGGGTTCCATCTGTTCAGCCTCATTTTGCTACGTGCTGATGAACAAAGCCCAGTCATCGACCTTTTAAATTGCTGCTGCCTTAAACTCTCACTGAATTTCTATACCATAGACTCTGAATGTTTTCCTGCCTTGACTATTGTTTTCTTTTTCCTGTAAAAGAGTTGTTTTGCTAGATGATTTGTCTCCACAGACAATGTGTTACTTTGGGCAGGTATTGCCAATTACATATTTTACATGAATTCTAAATGTAAATTTATTCATTAAAATGCCTCTTGTTTGCACTAAAATTTCAAAAAATAGTATGGTTTAAATCAAATGAATGCATAAGATGCTGTCTTAGTAATTCTTTTGTTACTTTAATTAAAACTATTTTTTCTACTAGAGTCTTAGTACTGACTAAATTGACAAGGCCTTGCATTAAAAGAGCAAAGGCAAAAGAATAGCTTAAATCTCCAGGACACATCAGCACAAACATATGTAAGGCACACTGTGTTGCCCTCTATTGTCCTGAGAAACAGAATCTAAAGTTAGGATGGGTGATTTCTAGCCTCCCTCTGCAATCTCTTCCATCTTCTTTTCTAAGTGATTTAGAATAACAACAAACACAACAAAAATGACAAAGAGATGAAATTAAGAAGTCTCTGCTAGCTTTACCTCTACTGGAAGACCTACAGTTTTGGGAGGGAAACTTATGACTTCAGAAATGAAGGCTTCTAATCGCCCACATCCCTCATCAGTAGTAAATTTATGGCAATACAGCACTTTTTTGTACAATAAAATATGCTATATTGGAGGAGAGTGTAAGAACATATTATATGAGTAGGCAACTGTTTTACATAGAATAAATAGTGTTAAACATTTCTAGATCAGAGCTTCTTTGCTCTTTGATTAATAATGCTACAGATCCACTTCTTCCCAACTGAGAGTAGTCTTTTCATTGTACTCTTTACTGAATAGACGAGAATTGTAATTTCTTTCAAAGTTTCACTCCCCCTTTCTGCCTCATTCTCTTTTATCCTAGACTGTTTCTCCTGGGAGTTTGTACAGAGATAGATTCCTTGGAGTCCCCCTGCTCTGCCAGTGAAAAAACAGCTTTTCTGATAATCCTAACTGTGGAAAGAATATCATCTCCCATCTCACACACACACACACACACACACACACACACGCACACGCACACAGGCACACACATTTCCTTTTTGAGCTACCACCTGGCAGGAATTTCAGTGTGACTAAATTCCCTTCTTTTTTCTCCTGCCAAGTACACTTAGAAACAGAAGCTTAAGGGCTCCAGTCAGGGAAGATGTGATTCTGCGTGAGACAGCTGAAGCTCTGTGAGAGACAGAGCCACCTGCCAAGAAGCTGTAAAGAGCCAGTGATCTTCTACGAGTGGTGACCTTCACCCCTCAGAACTTCCGGGTGGACTGGGTCACTGTCCTAGGCAGGTACAATCTAAGAGCAGGCCACCTCACAATTTGTGCCAAACAGTACAGGGTAATGGAAACAATCAAGCTGGAATCCACAGAATCCTGTTTTGAACCCTGCGTTTACCAAGTATTTGCTCTGTTTTATTGGCTTTCTTCTTATACATGTCAACCTCATTTTTGTTCATGTGAAACTGGATTTCCCTAATGTCTGCAACACACTTCCTACTGCCCTTGCACCTTTATTTTTAGTTCCAGAACTCTTATTCTCAGTGTGTTTACTATAATTCTAATACATGCACAAACACATGAGATTTTAAGCAAATACAAAATTACAATCTTGCCACATTTAGTGAATGCTTACAGTGTTTTCTCTCCCATATCTTCTCCTTTTTCTTCTATGCTTGGCTCCCACACTCAGGGTTCCAACTTGGGGTGTTTTTTTTTGGGGGGGCCAGCATATAAATTAAACACTTCATATTTTCTTAAAAAACTAAGTGAACAAGTTTGTGATATATTAATTTCTGATATATGGTGGCACTATTTCTAAAGTCTCATGTTCTGGTGATATATGCTATTCTTTTATCAATAATTATATTATACATTTTGAAGCACCTCACAGTTTAATGAGGAATAACAAATACAATTTAATATCAAACATTTCATCCCACTTATCATTGAAATATTTATTTTATTGTTTTATAATATATTATCATTATATACAATTGCATCAAAAAAGAAAATCACTGGTAAAAATTAGGGAGACAATTTCACAATAAGAAATTATTGTGCAAAGCTAACAGACCTACAAAGGTCTTTGACAGACCAAATAGACACCTACAATAAAGAATGTTTCTGCTTCTGCTATGAATGTAATAAGTTGCAAAGGAATATTTCTTACACCCTAGTAAGAAGAACAAGGCAGATGACCCCTAAAATTACAGATTTGCTTAAATCTATAAAAGCTCTAAGAATCTAAGCAAACTTAAATGAATTAAAAATTCAGAAACAATCATCTTCTAGTAGACAAGAGACCCACTGCTGGTTTTTCCTTGGCAAAACAGTGAGAAAGAAGGAAGCTGCCATCATTAGGAATTAGGAGAAACTAGCTGAATATTTTACAATTGTTTAAAGTTGAGAGACGACTAGCTTGAGTGTTTAGGTTCTAGTATGTTTAGTATGTCATAGTTTAGTATGAAGCTCAAAAGGGTTTTCACCCACCCATCACCAATTGCCCACAGGCCTTCATTAAGTGCTCACTCAGAAAAAAAGGGTTCAGCAGGCGAACAGCAAAGACCCATCTGAGCGCTCCAGGTCCTGAGATAGTAGGGAGAGTTCACCTATGCGCAGGAGAGAAATCTATCATTTATATAATTTATATAAATCTATCTATGTAGAAAATGAGAAAGTAAAATTGTTTCTAATCACAGGCAACCCCACTGTCTACCATAAAGTCCTAAGTGATCAACAAAAGTGTTGGGTTGGCCAAAATGTTCCTTCGGTTTTTAAGTAAAACTAAAAGACACATTTTTCATTTTCACCAAGAACTTTATTGAACAACATATTCACCCTTTTGTTCCACTACCTTCTGCCATTTTTCAGGCAACTTCATAGTTCCCTCTTCCTAAAACTTTTTATCTTTTTGAGCAAAGAACTATTCCAGGTGTCTTTTACAGTCTTCCAGGGAACTGAAAGTTTTTCCATTAAGATAATTTTGTAAAGACTGAAATCAAAGGAAATCTGAAGGTACAATGTCTGGTGAACATGGCAGATGGATCAGAACTTCCCAGCCAAGATGTAACAGATTTTGCCTGGTCATGAAAGAAACATGGAATCTTGTGTTATCCTGATGGAAAATTATGCGTTTTCTGTTGACTAATTCTAGACGTTTTTCTTCGAGTGCTGCTTTCAGTTGGTTTAATTGGGAGCAGTACTTGTTGGAATTAATCATTTGGTTTTCCGGAAGAAGCTCATAATAGAGGACTCCCTTCCAATCCCACCATATACACAACATCACCTTCTTTGGATGAAGACCGGCCTCTGGTGTAGTTGGTGGTGGTTCATTTCTCTTGCCCCACAATCTCTTCCATTCCACATTATTGTACAGTATCCACTTTTCATCGCCCGTCACAATTTGTTTTAAAAACGGGACATTTTTGGTACGTTTAAGTATAGGATTGCATGCAGAAATACGGTCAAGAAGGTTTTTATTCACTTAACTTATGTGGAACCCAAACATCAAAGTGATGAACATAACCAAGCTGGTGCAAATGATTTTCAACTCTTGATTTGGATATTTTGAGTATGTCGGCTGTCTCCCCCATGGTATAACATTGATTGTTCTCAGTTAATGTTTCGATTTGATTGCTATCAACTTCAGCTGGTCTACCCGACCGTGGAGCACCGTCCAGCGAGAAATCTTGAGCACGACACTTAGCAAACCGCTTTTGACACATTCGATCAGTCACGGCACCTTCTCCACACACTGCACAATTTTTTGTGTGTGTTTCCATTGCGTTTTTACCTTCCTTGAAATAATAAAGCATAATATGCTAAAAATGTTTTTCTTCTGTCTTCAATATTAAAATGGCTACACAAAAATTCACCAATTTTGATGTTTGTTTTTTTTTAAATGCCCACTGATAGGATAGCTGTCACAATACAATCTAACAAAATTGTTTTGAATTAAACTGAAGACAACTTAGTGCTACTAGAGCCATCTTATGGAAAAAAACAAACAAACATTTTAGGCAACACAATATTTTAATTCTAGCATTATTAGCTAGTAGTAGTATTTAGTAGTAGAATTAACAAGGAATTAAGCAGCAAGATACAAAGTCAACATCAAAGTGAAGAGCATTTCTATATATTGGTAAAAACAAATGGAGAATGAAACTTGTAAAATACCAGCTACAGGTGGTATATATATACATCTCCATTCATTTGAAGGCCTTAGGAAAAAGATTGAGCTCCCTGAGGAAGAGAGAATTCAGCCAGCAGACAGTGTTTGGACTCCAGCTGCAACAGCAACTCTTTCCTGGATCTCCAGCCTGCCAGCTTACCCTACAGATTTTGGACTTGCCAGACCTCACAATCACATGAGGGAATTCCTTAATATTTCCTTAATATTTATTTTTAGATTTACCTCACATCCTTCTGTTTCTCTAGAGAACCCTGACTACTATAGCCACATAATTTTACTCTTACTTCGCAAATCTATCCTTCCCTTTATAAAATCTATAAGATGTAAACTTCCTTTCAATGTATTATGTAAAGTCACGTTATTCATCCTTCCACTGAAGTCACTTTATGCATAGGTTTGAAACCCAAGATGACATAATCTTAGGCAACAATGTAGAAATAGGATTAAATCATTATGTACTAAGTAATTTTCTAAATGTGATCACTCGTAAGAGCTTATCATTCTGATACTAAACAAGGGGTATTTCAGCAAGGAATCGTTCTTTGAAATTCATGAGATTTGGACAACAATTTATCTCTCACCATGAAAGAGAAAGCGGAAGCACATTTTAAAGAGTATTTTTTTAGATAAAGTGACTCAGCAACCTTTGGGTAAATGTCTTTGATGAATGAGCTCAAACTATTAGACATTGTATTGTACTCTCTAAGCATTTGGTCAATAACTCTCTGATGCAGTTTGACGCATTACAGTTGGTCAGGAACCCAAACCTGGGTTCCCATTTACCTGGCTAATTGTTCTAACTCACAAGATCAGATAAATCGTTTTGGATTTATCCACCCATAATAGGAAGACCTCTCATTTTTTCCATCTCCAAATGTTATCTTATTTTCAAATTTACTAATTCAGAAACAATACTACTTTACTATTTAAAAATAAAAGTAGAAAGTTAAAATGCCTGAAGATGAGAGAATTCATGATTTTTAAAAGTAATTCACCCTAAATGAGGCACTCCAAACTTCAATTTCAGTAGTGACATAGTAACAATTAGAAATTATACTTTACTGGTCCTACTCATGAAGTTATAAGAATATCATATTCTCTAAATCCTTCCTGAATGATTCAGAAAGTCATGGGAGGTAGATCTCTTTAATGTACTACTGAGTGGGGAGTCCTCTCACCTCGCTCTCTCTTCTAAATTTGTGTACATTAATCCTTACAATTCCCTCCGAGCATACTCTTCGGTGGTATTTTTTTCTATTCCCAATAATGGATGACTCTCCCACATTGGTGTTTTGACATTTCTCATTAATCCAAAATAGGCTGAATTGTTCAAGGTCCAAAATAATCTTCAGTTGCTTATATTGACTATATGAATATACTTGCTACTTCCTGCATATATAAACCACACATATTGCTATAGCCTCATTTAATTCTGACATTGGCATATCACAATACAAGAAGAATAGCCTCCTTCCATTTTAAAAATTATTGTTATTTCTATTTAGTTCGACTCTGCACATGAGGAAAAAAGGAAAAATATTTGAATCGTATACCATGGTGCACTCAAAACAATCTCTTCATATTTTCTGATACTTCGACTCTCTTAGTCTAGGAAGATTTCTTTCTCCTGAAGATGTCCAAAGCAGTAAAACAAACAAAAATGACCAAATATGAATCACCCCATAGAGTGAATTTTTCCTGGCAAGCCAATGCAGGGTAAGTCTCTATTTACAATGAGTACACAGCTCGACAGACTCAATGGCTCAGTTGTTTCCTATTCCCCAGTACACAAATAAAATGAGTGGACAATGATTGGTCTTAAAGCCAATGGCCAAGTTTTAGAAAATATATTATAATGGACACTATTCTTTCCAATACGGGAAGAATACATCTCAAGGGGAGAAGGAAAGGAGCTAGTTTACCTCACTCTAAAACACCTGTTAAATATTAGAGTGTCTTTTAACTTAGGTACTATATGACATCACTCATCAATTCAATATCTGGATGGGGATATGGTTTTATAAATTTGAATTGTTAAAACTACTCCAAGGACAGAAACTGGAGTAGCCCTACTTTTTTAAAAAATAAATTTATTTATTTTATTTTAGTTTTGGCTGCGTTAGGTCTTCGTTGCTGTGCGCAGGCTTTCTCTAGTGGCGGCAGGTGGGGGTTACTTTTTGTTGAGGTGCGCAGGCTTCTCATTGCGGTGACTTCTCTTGTTGCAGAGTACAGGCTCTAGGTGTGGGGTCTTCAGTAGCTGTGGCATGTGGGCTCAGTAGTTGTGGCTCACGGGCTCTAGAGCACAGGCTCAGTAGTTGTGGCGCACAGGTTTAGTTGCTCTGCAGCATGTGGGATCTTCCCGGACCAGGGATCGAACCCATGTCCCCTGCACTGGCAGGCAGATTCCTAACCACTGTGCCACCAGGGAAGTCCCAAGGTAGCTCTACTTTGAGTTCCAATAAAACAGTTGTCATTCAGGTGGCAGAGCGTACATTACCAACTCAGAAAAATCATAAGTTATTCTTTTACGAACATCTTTTATGTGCTAGGCTTATAGTATATGCATTATTTTAAAATATTCCAAAGATATAAGATTTTATAGCATTTATTTCGTGCCAGGTCTTGAGATGGGTAGTATTATTATTTCCAGTTTATAGATGAGGAAACTGAAGTACAGAAAGTGAAGTAACTTACTAGCTAATGTCCTGGCTAGCATCAAAGGCCAAAGTTAAAATAGCATTCTCGGCAGCTATGCTTTCTAAAATATTTTAAAGAAAAAACATCATATGCTCAATAAATAATGAACAAAACTGAGCTGAATTTCAATATGTTCACACTTTTTTTTTTTTTTTTGTGGTACGCGGGCCTCTCATTGTTGTGGCCTCTCCCGTTGGGGAGCACAGGCTCCGGACGCGCAGGCTCAGCGGCCATGGCTAACGGGCCTACCCGCTCTGCAGCATGTGGGATCTTCCCGGACTGGGGCACGAACACGTGTCCTCCGCATCTGCAGGCAGACTCTCAACCACTGCGCCACCAGGGAAGCCCATGTTAACACTTTTAAAATGTCGTTTTGACCAAGTTACATATATTTTAGTTTGAAACAAACAAAAAAATGAATTGGCAATACAAATGCCATTGTCCAGCAGTCTTTCAAACTCAGATCTCTGAGGATCACAATTAAAAGCCTTTCCGAGAATTCAGTAACCAAAAACAAAGCACACACACACACACACACACACACACACACCTTTTAAGGCTACTCAGACAGTTATTTAAAAATATATTACAGGGCTTCCCTGGCGGCACAGTGCTTCAGAGTCCGCCTGCCGATGCAGGGGACACGGGTTCGTGCCCCGGTCTGGGAAGATCCCACATGCCGTGGAGTGGCAGGGCCCGTGAGCCATGGCCGCTGAGCCTGTGCATCCGGAGCCTGTGCTCCACAACGGGAGAGGCCACAACAGTGAGAGGCCCGTGTACCGGAAAAAAAAAAAAAAAAAAAAAAAAAAATATATATATATATATATATATATATATATAACAGAAAGAGCTATTAAGTTTTTTGACTTTTTTAAGAAAATAACTTCCCACATGTCTAGTAATTTATCATAATTCACTTTTTCTTTCATGTGATATTTTATTGACTACTTACTATCTAAAATCTAACATTTAAGTAATTCATGATATTTGGCTCAAACATTGGAACTGATGACATCACACATGCACAGGAGGGTATAAATAGAATTTTTTTCATGTTAATTTTCAATTTGTATCTTTTTTATTTTCTTTTTTTCTATTGAGGGACATTTTCAATTTTCAATTAATTCATGTGGCCTCTTTATATATGAAAGTAATTAAAACTTTGTATTATCTGTTGCAAATATTTTTCTCACTCTCTTTTCTTTGTTTTCTGACTTTGCATTAACTGCAGAAAAATGACTGGTATTTATGTAGTCAAATATATCTTGAACTCATATATCTAGCCCTATCTCCCCAAGTTCATATATCTGTCTATTTGCTATCTACAGTTGAATATTACATAGATACCTCTAGGGTCTCATTTCATATCATATCACCCTTACCTGTATCCAGGAACTTGGCCAATTTTTTCACCTTGGTTATCAAATTAGTTTGATCTTAATCCAGCCAATGGCTGAGGCAACAGACTGCACTTGGAAAAGCCAGACAGATCTTTACCACTTGCCCTTCATGATATGCTTTGTTTCCCACTCTGGACTTTCCTGCTCTTACTGAAGCATAAGCCAAGATGGTTTTAGTGCCCATAAACACGAAATTTGAACACGTAGAAACAGTTATTGTCCTCAAGGTCAATCTTGGATGGGAGTCAGCGTTTTGGTGGATAAATTCCCTTTCCTTCCCTCCTCCTGGACCTCCTGTCTCTAGTGCTTTATGGACTGTTGGAAATCCTGTGCGATTGAGCGACTGCTTGTGCTTGATCCAACAGGCGGCCAACTCAGTTACGCACAGGATACGTGTTCTTGCCCCTTTCCTACCTTCTTCTCTCTTTCCCTCATACTTGCTTCTCAATCACTGTCTCCCTAACAACATATTAACATGTAAACATCTGCTTCAGCCTCTGATTTCTGGGCATCCCATACTAAGACAGATGTGTAGTAAAGAACTAGTTAGTATGACAAAAAGTGAACTATTGATTCCCTAAAATCTGCTGTTCACATTATTTTCCCTATCTCAGTAAATAGAAAATCCATTTCTAAGGGCCTCAAGCCAACAATTTTGAAGCAATAATTTTCTTCTCTCTTTTTCTCATACTCCACATCAAATTTATTAGCAAATCCCGTTGTATGTACCTCCAAAATACATCTAGAAATTATCCTATCTCTCCAGCTACACCAACCACGATCACTGACATCCAAGGTACCATCAACATTTGTTAGGATATTTTCAGTATCCTTCCAAGTGGTACCCATGTTTCTACACGACACCTATAATCTATTTTTCATGTAGCAGAGGGAAGATTCTTTTAAAAATGTACATCCTATGTCCCTAATCTTCACACAACCCTTCAAAAATTTTACAGCTGCTCAGGGTGAAGTGAACACCTTACAATGGCCTATAAAGCCCTACTTGTTTCAAACCCTTGTCTTTTCTCTAACTTCATTTCCCCGCTGCACATCTCATCTTCACTCTTAATCACTGACCTCCTTGCTGGATATCAAACACACCAAACACACTTCTCTGTTATGACCCTTTCCACTTTCTATATACTATTAGCTTGTCCAAAGGGTTTAAATAGCTAATCTAGTAAATTTTGAGCACAGTTCCTGATACATAGTAGGAGATCATAATAATTATCACTTGCTATGACATTTTAAAACAGAAACTGCTATTATTCTTAGTGCCTCAGTCTTATTAGTAAAATCAGTACAGCGATTATAACACCAATGATAAAAATGAGAATATTTCCTTCTGAGTTTACATGAGGAATATGAGGGGTTAGCATGAGACAGTGGAGAGCATTATATAAATGCTGGTAATTATTTAAATATTTAATGTATTCAGTGCACTAACAATCACATTTTCTCATATTTCTAAAAACTTATTGTGTGTTTAGATGACTGAGTATGTCATGGTTATAGATTTTATGACATATTAACATGTCACCACATCCTTCCCTTCTCCTCTCCTTCCATCCCCTTCCCATTATCTAATTGATATACACGTATCCAGTCTTATCTGTTGCCTCCTTCCTTCTAGCAATTATTCTATTGATTTTTTTAAAGTCCCTATCACCATTCTTTTCCAGGTTCACTTTTCTCTTTCCTAGATTCTCTTCCATTTTCTACTTTCTTTTTATAATATAATTCTGGGATTTCTCAGCCAGTGTTTGTTGGCAGGGTTTGGAGTTGTCTGTTGCCATGGATACTGTTTCAGCTACTTGCCCACAGGAGGGAGCCCTCTACCTGTTAAAAGGTAGGCTAGCAGCAGCAATTTTTTTGTTATGGAAAAGGACAGTCGAAAAGGAATCAATTAGCAATAGAGGCATAAGATGATTTATTTTGTCACAGTGTGCAACTCTTACTGGTGCAAGGATGGCATTTGGCTTATTCTCTAGACATAAAGAAGTAGCACACTGGACAGTTACTTATACAAAACAATAGGAAAGACATCTAACGTCTCACTGAACACACATTTCTTCTCATTTTTTTTTTTTTTACCAGCTCCATCTCTTTGCATTGAAACTCAATGTGATATACCTAACAAGAATCTCATGCAACTAGACCATCGAGGATAGTTCTCATAGGAGAGAAAAAAATCAAAATGACCTTTTCTGAAAGAAGGTAAGGTCTACATGTGTCAAAGCAATGGAGTTCCCCAGATAATTGTGGGGTTTTGTAAGATTTGCTTAGAAGTGTGGAGTCCTTGAAACAAAGGAAATTTCAAAACAATCTCTCCACATTCACAATGCTCTTTTGGGACAAATTATGCCAAGGCAAAAATAATTTCATTCAAGGGTAAAGAGCGTTTTCTAACCCAGGAAACCTGAAGTACCTTTTTATAGTTCCAGCACTGTCAGCCCCACAGATATACCATGCTTGCTCTGAGACCTTGAGATTCCTGAAGATAGACTAGATCCTATGTCCTACTTAGGCAGTGATTTCTGCTCACTCATCCAACCCTGATGAGTTTGACTGGGTTTATTGTGAGCTTATGGCTTAGAATCTCTTCCCCTGCATACTTACCTTCAAGTACTAGCTGATTATAATTTACTCTAGTAGAAAACACCAAGTTATGGTTATACCTAAATTAGCCACCATGCAAATGCTATCTGCTGTAGGCAAAAATTAAAGAAAGGTGCTAAAAATCTTAAAGAGGATGTTTTAAGTCAAATATGAAGAAGAGAGCATTGAGTAGTCAAAGTTGGTGGGCCAAGGAGCACAGTTCTTTTAAAAATATGAAGCCTAATATTCTATATTTCTTAAGGAAAAAAATAACTGTCCAAATTACTTTGGAATAAAGTTGGCATGAAATGAGAGCAGCAGTTGAAATTACAACTTGTGTTAAGTTTTCATAGCTAATTTATTATATATCAAATGCTCATTTATAAAGATATTAATTAAAATCCAAAGATTAGATTATATTCATATAAATAAAATCTAAGCTTTGTTATTGGAAAAGATACTATAACTTTTTTGGGGGATAAGGATTTAAGATGACAGACCTGGTTATCAATCTTATAGTGACAAATTTAATTATAGAACATTACACCAAATGTAAGAAAAAGGGACCCTACTGTTTAATTTTAAGTATAAACGAAGCAAACAAAGTAAATTTGATGGAGTGCCTGCTTTATTCACTTTTATTTTGACTCATATTCCCTTCCGCAGGGTTCTCAGCCTTCACATTTCATGTCTAAGAACTCCAACTTCGAAATGCTTCACTTTTGTCAACATTGATGCTGGAAATCTTTTATTTGGTGTCTGAAAGTAATTTAAGATCTAGAAAGTATCAACAGAGGCCAAATTCCTCAAAGAAGATTTTAAAGAGAAGAGACTCTCATTTCCAAAAAAAAAAACAACAAGAAGAAGATGAAGAAAGAAAAAAAGGTCGTTTATTTTCTATTAGACTAGCAGGGACTAAAGGAAGAATTTCTTTATAAAAGCAGACTCAGTGTGGCTTTTGCCACTACTTCCCATATTCCCTTGTCTGTTCTATAACTCAATGAAGGAGTCACAGATTGATTCTTTTCATGTCTTGATGCTGGCAGTCAGAGAAAAGCAGAGACCTTGAAAATAATAACTACAGTACAAATTTAAGTAACACAGCTAATTTTGTTCAAAGTAATCCAACAAAAGAATTATGTAGCTAAAATCTGCAAGGAGTTATCAAAAGAAGGTACTATTTATAGCTAAATGTTTTTTGGGGGAGTGATAAGGCATGAGGGGTTCATTAAAACATCCTAATAATTTTTTTAAAAACCTGCTAACCACAGTGGATTGATCCTAAAATACTTCATTCCAAATGCTGTATGTAAGCCATCAAAGAAGAAAAACAAAAATAAACACAAAAGCAGATTATCTAAAGGGAAACAGCCACTGTATAACTCACCTATATCTCTGTGTAAAAGAACAAATGTGCTACCAGCACCAAAACAACAAAAACTAGTAACGTTTGGAGCTTTAATGAGGAAAGCTGTTTCAAAGTTTTCGCTGAAACGTTATGGTTTTACCTGAGCAAACCATCTCAGTCCACTGCTAAGAGGTGATTGAGCTGACTGCATCTCTATACCCAATACCTGTGAACCCAGCATTGTTTTGAGATACATACACACACACACACACACACACACACACACACATACACACATGCATGTATGTATCTATCCTTTAATCTGTAACTATTTAATCTTATTTTTATTAGAAACTACTTAAATTATTTAGATTTGCTAGGTAATATCTGTGACTTTAAACTACTTAAAATGGACTTGGATCTTCTTGTTTAACGTTAGAGTAAAAGATAATTCTTATAAAATTTTTGTGTGATAGTTGATCCAAACTGTCAAGAATATTTTTTAAGCATGACAAAAAGAAAAATAATTTACAAAGTCTGGGCTTTGGACAGTGAGTTACTGACTCAATCTTTCTGTCATTTCCTACATGAAGCATCAATTACACACATGGCTTTTGAAAACTAAGGTGGGGATCTAAACTACAGCAGGTTTTCTCATTGACCTTTCTTACTTTGCTCTCAGGCTTTGGAAAGATAATTACTCATTTACATCAAAATCCTTTTGCTGGCTTATTTGAAAAACAAGATGCTTACTTCTCTTTACAAGATGAAACCGTCCAGATTTATTGGCCTCATACATGAAAATGCTAAATGAATGAAGTTTTTGCAATCTCTCTGCACCCTTCCCAACGTATCTGTGATGATGCAAGAGACTGCCCTAAATGAAGGAGCATGATGTAAAAAATAATTTCATCGCAGGACAGTCCAAAGTTTACATTTATTAAAAATAGTACCTTGGATTTTTTCCTCCTGAGGCGTGACTGTTACATACCTGTTCATGGGAGCTTTATGGTGGGAATATTTTCCTATACCTACATATTTGTTGCCCTTCCACATGCTTACTTTATTTCCACTTTAGTAATATCTCAAGGGGTATGTGGGTAGGATGTGGGGGGAGTCCATGCTCTGAAACTTGTTACTTGTTCTTAGTTGTCAAACCTTCACTTTGATGCTCCTTCTTTCTCACCCCCCCTTGCTTTGGGATATGATAAAACTTTCTGCAGCCCTCTTTCTTCCTGACAGTCCTAATGTGAATCTTGGCATCAAGTCCTCTTTGCTGCGTTCTCCACCCAATCCCATGCTCTGGCCTGATTCCAATGTTACGATCTGAACATGATCCCAACTCCTTCCCCTTGTCAAACTTTGAAGTTGTACAACAAGAACACTAACTGCCATTTACAAGTACAACTATGATTCAGCAGGTTTCTAATTGTAGCCCATTTCATCTCTGTCTGGTGGACAATATGTCATTTATTCTGAAAGCTATTTTAAAAGTAATGAACCCTCCATTATGGATCTACTGAACCCTATGTGTATATCAATCACAGTTGCCATTTCATGGTAGTTCATGGATTTGTTTCCATTTTTGGTTCTTGCTGCTCTAGACTATAAGCTCTTTGAGAACTCCATTTATTTGTTTTTATATGTCCATTAGCTAGAACTATATTAGGCATATAATAGACTCAATAAATATTTGTTGAATGAAAAAATCCTCACAACAATCCTGTAATGTAGGTATCATTAACAAATTTTAAATTAAGAAACTCATGAATGGAAGATGTTAAGTAAATTTTTCCAGTTCTAAATGTAGATAAATAGTAAAACAGAGATTTAAACTTCAGAGAAGTCTGCCCCTATGACTTGCTCTTTCTAGCATCTTGTTATACCCTGTATGACCCTAGGTTCTGTTTTCATTATTCACAGAATTGGGTTTATATTGACGTTGTTTTCATTGTTGCTGTTGTTTTTATTTTTATCCCCCATGAAAATTCAAATTCAAATGAAAATTCAAAACAGAAAATGATAATCTTTTAATTAAATAAGAAAAATTTATTCGAATGAGAATAATTTGCTTTAGATTTTCTGAATGAGGAGGTTTATTATTTGTATGAGATCAAATTAGACAAGTGATCATAAATACCGAGAAAGATAAATTAGAAATGAGATGTGCAACACTGTACTTAAGATCAGCGTTCATGATCCTAATGACACTACTATTGAAAAGAGAAGAAAAAGAGGTGCTGAAATTAGCCTAGTAGCCAGCATTATCTTCTCCTAGGAGAAATATTCCTAAAGCATTTACTGTGACTCTGAAGCTGTTGCTTTGCTTTGTTTTTATTGCTGCTCTTTCCCCAACCCTTCAAAATGGGGCTATAGGGAAATGTTATTACAACTTATTCGGTTTAGCTGGGCTTCATTAAAGGCTAATCAGCCCATGTAATCTATTTTATACGTTTCTGTACCATTTGCTGAGTTGTATCTTCTCAAAATAACATTTTTAATATCTTCATCAATAATAACCACAAGTAAACTTGTGAACTTAATAAAACATTCTATGTTCATGTCCCCAAGCATTCATGAAAATAAGAAAATAACTTCCCAGGGAATACCACAGAGAGAGTAATTCTGTCTATATTTTCTGGATAGTAGTAAGGGGTGGCAAGCTAGTCTGAACGAAAATGAATAGGATGCTGACACATGACATGTACTTTTGGAAATGTTTTTCAGTTTAAGCCTTCTTTTAATAAGCACATAAAGCTTCCTTCACAGGATATTTACTCCCATAATTCGGCCTTACATGGACCCAGTATTGGAGAGAATACTGTTATTCTAGAAACAATACTCCAAAATGCTTAGTGGTAAAAATGCTGAGAGCAAAATGAACTTTTGACCCCAATCACAGAAAAGTGTGTAGAAATAAAGATTTTGCCACATAATATAATCATTGAGTTGTAATAAAATGAATCCCCTCCCCCCACTTGTCCTTCCCTCCCCCTTTTCCTCACTCACCCTCTTCTCTATTTTTCCATAGATAAGAGCTAGTATACACAGGTAAAATGCACTAAATGCATACATACCTTTATATGTGTTTCTGAAATCACTAAGCCAAGAAGGAAAAATGAGTCGTTGCATGTGTATATGGAAAAAAGTGGGTGGAGGGAGAAAGTAAAAAAGGAGTGTAAGGGACAAGAAATTCAATTATACCAAAAAGAAAAGAAAATAGGTAGCACGTACAATAGGAAATATCTATACCTATAGTTTCCTTAGATATTGGTTATTCTGGAAATCTATTTAGCACTAAACATTGCTTTCCTGATACTTGGCAAACTTCTGATGCTGTACAATTTTCACATTGAAAGTGTTTTTCAGATGTATTAAAATAGTTTATCTCTCTTTTCTAATATTGTGGTAGAATTTTACCATATATATATATATATATAACTGCTTAGCTACATGTCTCCTAATTTTCAATTGTTGAGGAACAATCTCACCTTTTTACTTAAAAAAAAAGACCTATGGACTCAAATAAAAGAGAATTTTGAGGTTCCTTTCACTTAGCTCTAGAGTGATGTTTCCTCCCATGAAAAGTTTAGAGTCTGTCAATAGACTATTATTTTCCCTGCATACACCATTACTGACTGTGTTAGTATACTCAGGCTCTGTTCATTTTTCTTCATTCTTTTTTTCTCTCTGTTCTTCAGACTGCATAACTTCTATCAGTCAGTCTTCATACAGTTAATCCTTCCTCCCGTCGGTGCAAAACTATTCTTGAGCTCCTCTGGTGAGTTTTCCATTTCAGTTATTGTACTTTTCAATTCCAGAGTTTCCATTTGGTTCTGTTTTATAATGTCTATGTCTTTACGGAGAGTCTAAAAGATGAGACATTATCATCATAACTTCCTTTACTTCCCTGAGCCTGGTTCCCTTTAGTTCTTTGAATGTATTTGTAGTGGCTCCTTTGAAGTCTTCCTCTGTTAAACCTGACATCAGCACTTTCTTATTGGCAGTTCCTGTGGCCTGTTATTTTTCCTGTGTATGTATCACACTTCCTTTTCTTATTTCATAATATTCTGTTAAAACTAGACATTTTAGTCCATTTGGGTAGAGCTTGCTGTTGTTGTTTATTTTTGACTGTCTGGACTATTTTAATAAAGTCTATCTACCACCACCCCGACAGTGTGAAGCTCTCATGTTGCTCATCAGTGGGCACAGCCTTTGCCATGCACACAGTCACCTGGGATAACAGTGGTTTTAGCAAAATTCTCTTTGACCACCTCATTTCCTGACCACACTCAAAGTTAGGTTCCACCAATTGTCAGCTGATTGGTCTAATGTTTTTTGACATTACTTGACATAAATTGCTCCACAGTCTGATCCACTTAAATTTGCTCTCCTTTGCAGGGTTAGTTTTTGAGCACAATGTTTAAGGATGTTCTGAGTCAAGGAGGGGTCTTCTTAGCTATTTATTTCCCTGGTTCTCTCTTTTAAACTAATGGGCTTCTAGTTTACTTTTTGTGCTCTCATGAACCTCCTCTTAATTGTTTTTCAACAAAACCTCTCCGTGTCTTTTTGTTTTGTTTTGTTCTCTGAGAGTAACTATAGGTTTGAACTTCCCTAAGACTCTGTTTCAAATACTATCAGTTCCTTTAAAGTAAACCTGAGAGCCTGTTATACTTAAGGTTTACACCCCCCTCTGGGAAAAAAAAATCTCTGAGCCATGGCTCTGGAGCTGGAGGTAAGAAAAGTGGCTCATTTCCCTAAATGACATCCATGCTTTAGGAACATGGCACTGGGCAGGAACAGTAGCTTCTGGCCTTCTTGGCTTGCTGACCCCAACATGAAATTTCCTTCTTGTTAACAAGCTGGGGCAAGGGTGACCAGACCCTAGTATTATCAGAATGATGCATCTGAAATAAAGACTGTCCTGTGAGTGGAGGCTGAACACAAGACGGAGTCTCCAACCTCTCAAATGCACTCATCTGGAATTTAGCCTCCTCCATAGTGATGAAAAGTACTGACAGATTGCCCCTCCTGGGAAGATACTGTAGCCCTTGAGAAGGAAGAGAGGGAGCTCTGTATTCTTGGATGCTCCTGCCTGGAGTGGAATTCCTGTCACTGCGTGCAAAGGGGAGAGGGTATGAGATAGATGGGGGGGGGGGGGGGGGTGTTGCAATTCAAATACTACTGTCTCTTGCAATTTTTATTGAGTTGAAGTAGATTTTCTTGAGTAAATGCTTCTTTACTTGATATAAGCCCATAAGAAAATTTCCAGAGAAATTTTAATTTTTTCAATACTTTTCACCAGTTATACTTGTTTTGCTTAAGAGTGGTCCACAGAGATCCTCATGCTCAATTCCAAAAGTGGAACTCTATAGCTCATATAATTTGTGTTCAAAATAAAAGCTATCTTCTAAAATATTTAATCATTGTATGTTATTTACAATAGAACTGATACCCAAGGAAGATGCATAATTTTCTCAATGAAAAACTAGTGAAAGAGCAAGAACTATAATCCAAGTTCTTAAGCCATGGGTGTTTTTACTTCACTATATGCTGATTTAAACTTGAGACTGCCCAAAATAGAAAATCATTCCCTTTAAAAATTATAGATTTTAAGGAAGATTTTATTGTTATTAACTACAATAAAGAGTCTTCATTTAGAGATGGACAGAGGCACATTCCAATATAAACTAAATATTCTAAAGATTTACAGGGACATAATCTGATTATTGAGTACACTAATCCCCTATGTAATATTCTCTCTTGTTTACATTACTATTTTATAATGATAATATTGGGTTTTTTGTTATTGTTTTTAATAAGAGACTAATTCTAATTTTGTTATTCCAAAGAGACGTCTAATGAGTTCTTTCTGAAATACAATAATTTATGAAATGCATTGTCACACAGGAGTGCTATCCTACTTGTTTTCTTCAAAATCTCCAAGGAAATGAAAAAAGATTATTGAAAGAGGATAAATTTATAATGAAGACTGAAAGATAATACCAACAATAGTAAAAGTCATAACAGCTGTGAATTTTGGCTGTGTAAATGGACTATACATACACATGGTAGATAAATAGAGATGTTGATGCAAATATATCTATAGATCAGTGCTCCTCAACTAAGGATGGTTTTGTCTCCTAGGAGACACTTAGCAGTTAGGTAGAAATCAGGAGTGCTGCTATATATCCTGCAATGCACAGAGTATCCCCTCACAACAAAAAATCACCTAGCCCCAATGTCTATTGTGACATGGTTGAGAAATCCTGTAACAGATAATTTTAAGTTCAAGCAGAGGCCCTATTACAATATTGCCATAAATGTATTCAACTCATATTTCTTGTAGAGACCATGGATCAAGCACTGTCCTAGGCTTTTGGGAATTCAGTGATGAGTAAGATATGGTCAGTTCCTTCATGGAATTCACAATTTCATAAAGAAAACTTTGTAGAAAAACAGCTGTGGAGAATCTGAGTAAGAAGGTGAGAGCACAGAACAAGGACTGTAAAGATCTTACAGTTCTTACTCCTTTCTACTGGAATTTCTATTCAGTTTTATGATCACTTAGGTCAAGAACTATGAGCTTAAATTTCAATCTTTTATGACACAAGATATTAAAGATGAAAAAGAGGTCTCATTTTGAGCCTAAATTCTGTCCACTCTGAGTAAAGCAAAATTTTGGATCTATCTAGATGATTAGAAGACCAAGCACAGCGGACTTAATTTTTACATTTAACAAATAATTTTATTTTCACGATTAATAGAAAAGCATTCTAAAGGGACTTAAGTGGGGAGGGGGAATGGTGTAGAGATTTTGGTTCAACAACAATGTGCCAGAAGCAAAGTGTGATTCCAATTTCCCTTAAATCTCATCCTTATGGACTGATTTAGAAGCACAGTGAGAGGGATGAAATAAGAGTTAGTAAGAACAATACAAACTATTTCTCTGTAATGCCTGGGGACAACATGGTGGCAGTGTTAGAAGTCTTAGAAATTGCTCTAAAAACATTCCATAGCAGTATGGGTAACAGCAGTGATCTTACTCAGGTCTAAATTGTGACAATAGTTGGCACAGTTTTAACTTTCACTTCTACAACTGATATGAATATACCTCCTGCAGATTAGAGAATGAGATGAGAAATATATCAGACGGTCTGTAGCAGATGAAGAATTGTGTAATGACTCCAAGATTCTGAGGAGAAATGGAATTTCTAAGGAATAGCTAAGGCAAACAAGTTAAACACTCTTTTAAGCTATTATTGTAGTCTTGTTTTACTTCCTGACTCATGCAGTGTGAGAAACATTTATTTAAAATAGTTTTTATCTTCCTCCAGTAAATCTTCTTTCAATTTACCAAACTCCCATTAAAAAAAAAAAAAGAAAACTGAGCTAATAACATACATGTATTTTTGTATGATTAAATCAGCAGTAAAATTTTTTCTTGTGTGTAGAAAATGGAGGTCCAAAGGCCCATATGTTATATCCATTACAGCAACAAGAATACATGCAGGTTAAAAGTAAAAATACATCACCTTTTTTCCAGGCATTTCCTGCCTGGAAATCATATTCTGAAGATTCACGAAGAGACTGCTGTATCTTTTTTTTTTTCAACTCTTATTTATTTATTTTTGGCTGCGTTGGGTCTTCGTTGCTGCGCATGGGCTTTCTCCAGTTGCGGCAAGTGGGGGCCACTCCTCATTGCGGTGCATAGGCAGCTTCTCCCATTGCGGAACACAGGCTCTAGGCACGCAGGCTTCAGTAGTTGTGGCACGTGGGCTCAGTAGTTGTGGCTTGTGGGCTCTAGAGCGCAGGCTCAGTAGTTGAGGCGCATGGGTTTAGTTGCTCCGCAGCATGTGGGATCTTCCCGGATCAGGGCTCAAACTGGCGTCCCTTTCATTGGCAGGCAGATTCTTAATCAAGGCACCACCAGGGAAGTTGGATAGTACTATTTCTTTATTAGATCTTTTTGCTCTTCAATCTTGCTAACATAGGATTGATGTTTTCATTTAAAGTTACAAAGCTTCCTCCCACATGCACATCAAAAGCAATATTCAATATCGTTAGCAAGGATTCTATCACTAGGGCAGTCATTTTGTATTCTCTAAGCATGATAGGAAACTAAACATAGGGTCAGTAGATGAAAGGGAGTATGACAGATCATGTTGCTTTAGATTTTATATTCTCCCTACAAATCTAATAAAACAAAAGATGAATAAGAGAAATTAATAAATGGTTAGCAGAAAAATATCGTAGTAGTAGATCATTTTAGAAATTGATTTAAGTGATGGACTTTTACATTTATTTATTTTATTTATTTATTTTTGGCTGTGCTTGGTCTTCATTGCTGCGCACAGGCTTTCCCCAGTTGTAGTGAGTGGGGCCTGCACTTTGTTGTGGTTCACGGGCTTCTCCTTGCAGTGGTTTCTCTTGTTGTGGAGCATGGGCTCTAGGTGCGTGGGCTCAGTAGTTGCAGCATGGGGGCTCAGTAGTTGTGGCATGTGGGCTCAGTAGGTGTGGCACACAAGCTCAGCAGTTGTGGCTCACGGGTTTTAGAGCACAGGCTCAGTAGCTGCGGCACACAGGCTTAGTTGCTCCGCAGAATGTGGGATCCTCCAGGACCAGGGATCAAATCCACATTGGCAGGCAGATTCCCAACTAATGCACCACCAGGGAAGTTGCAGAGAAGGACTTTTAAAACACTATCTAAAATCTAGACTTGAAATCACTCCCAATACCCTCATTTTATTACAATAATGTGCAAAACAGGGTGAAGGGAGGGAATACACTTGATTTTTTTTTTTAAAGTGTAATTCCAACTAGGGAGGTTCAAATTTATTATATCCTTAGAAAATCATGTTTTCTAAATATAAAGATGAGGAAAAAACAAAGACTTACTCTTTAAATCTTATGTATTGCTAATGCAATGGAGGAATAAAATTGAACATGTTGTTCTTATCCTGACTACCTATTATTGCAGTAATTGTTTAATGTGACATTTAAAAAGCATCATTAAAAATGAAACCAAAGAAAATAGTTCTGTATTATGAATAGAATACTTTAAAACCAAACATTTAATCTAAAGTAAAATTACCACTAAGAACATTTACTTCTGGGTTACCTGGCAGGAAATACAAAAAGAAAAAAAAAGTAAACTAAAATTTCATTCATGAATGAAAAGTTGCTTATCAGTTTATGAAGATAGTTTGTCAAAATTTATTCATACTAACTTCTTAGCTAATTCATCTTTTTTTAAAGTAAATTTATTTATTTTTGGCTGCATTGGGTCTTCACTACTGCATGTGGGTTTTCTCTAGTTGCAGCGAGCAGGGGTAACTCTTTGTTGCGGTGTGTGGGCTTCTCATCATGGTGGCATCTCTTGCTGCGGAGCATGGGCTCTAGGCGCATGGGTTCAGTAGTTGTGGCTCGTGGGCTCCAGAGCGCAGGCTCAGTAGTTGTGGCACACGGGCTTAGTTGCTCTGTGGCATGTGGGATCTTCCAGGACCATTGGCAGGCAGACTCCCAACCACTGCACCACCAGGGGAGCCCTGGCTAATTCATCTTGTAGAAGTTCATATAAGGACTAGTGGATAATATGAAAGATAATATCTTTCATAGCAGTTTTATAAAAAATTAAGACTGTGCCATTTATTTTCTAATTTTTCGATGACTCTCAAAGATAAATCCAGTCATGTCAACTCATGGTTTATGAAAGCTATTTCTAACTTGTACAAAACTGTATTTGAAACATGTACTTTCTGATTCTCCATTTCCAGGGTAAATGGAGAATGAATTCAGGGTACACAGTGAATCTGCCAATATAAAATTTAGATACTTAGGATTGTAAATGATTATATTCCTTATATCAACTGCCTTAATGAACTTTTTAGGGCCAAGTTATGACAAAATCTTTTGAAATTGACGTTTGTTAATGGCCTGAAGTAGAGATTCCTTATTAATTGATTGAAAACAGATTCACGTGTTTTAGGTGCAGGTGTTATCACTGATATTTTGTTTGAAGAATTTAAGTGTTTGGCTCCTAATTTTTCAGGGAGTGCCAAGACTGTTCTAAATGAACAGTTCTTTAGTTCTGTTCCAATATGCATGCAAGTGAACCGAATTGTGAGTTACATAGCGGGGATGAGATCAATTTGTTTGCAAAGATTTTAAGAGATGTAACCTCCGAATGATTCTTAGTATTGCCACTTAATAACTGCCACTTAGTATTGCACAACTAGAGTGAGTATCTTAGTTTGGATTCCCTTTTAATGGACCCTGAAACAAGGACTCAGGTGCAGTTGTGAGAAAACAGGACATGTGAAAGGAGGAGGGAAAAAAAGCCCTGAGAAGCGTATATTATCACAGTCACTGTTGTAGGCTTTGACTCCAAATTCCCTCTGGACACTTGAAAAGTCACAACACCTTTCAGAATGGTCCATTTAACAAAAGAGAAGCTGAAGTTCTTAACCCAAAGTCTCTGCTACCCATTGTTTGAGGACTACCTCCCAGGGGCATTATCCTTGCATTTCTGGGATGCTCTAATGGCCATATCAAGCCAGTTTTTGCAAGGGTAGATTGTTGGAAGAGGCAATGTGCTTAAATTTGGACAACAGCAGCCCAAGATGAATCTGACTTGCATGAAATTTTCCACCGCAACTGAGGTTGAAAACAAAGATGGGCAGAGACAATGCGGTACAGAAAATAAAGGCATGTTCTACAGTGAGTTTTGAGGGGAAAACAAATGTACAAGCTGACATTTTTTTATCAGCCCAACTGAATGCCGATCGGTGCCTGCTAAAATGGAAGGCCTGTAGGTATTTTTTTTTTCATATGGTACTGTACCTACTAACAGTTGCAGTAGTTTTTGAAGGTAATCCAAAGAATGTGACACTAAGATGAAGTCACCAGCAAATATTATCATATTATTGGTATACATCCATTATTTCTGAAAGATTTTTCAGATATTGATTTATAAATAAAAAGGAATTTATTGAGTCATGGACCAGTTTCACATCATTAAGGATTATAACATGCTCTAACAAGAGTAGGGTCTTACCTCTGCAGAGCATACAGTCATAAGGAGGCTGTTTCTACATTAGGTAAAACAGCAGATTAAACTTGGCTAAACTGTATAGACTAGTTGTTCAAGATATTCAATTAAGATACCAAAATCTGGAGCTTTGCAATTAAAACACAACAACAAAACATGGAGTTTTAAGGAGGTAGCTAAAAAGTACTGGATCTATAATTTTGGAGAGAGAATAAAATATAAATACTTAATCATTACCAAACACAACCACACTGACATTTTTCATCAAGAAGAATAATTAAAAATATGGGTTATATATTTAGACTGGGGCAGCTATCAATTATCTTGTGCAGTGAAATACTAAGTGAATTATTTTAAATTAAAAATCAGGGGCTTCCCTGGTGGCGCAGCGGTTGAGAGTTGGCCTGCCGATGAAGGGGACACTGCCTCGGTCTGGGAGGATCCCACATGCTGGGGAGCGGCTGGGCCCGTGAGCCATGGCCACTGGGCCTGCGCATCCGGAGCCTGTGCTCCGCAGCGGGAGGGGCCGCAGCAGTGGGAGGTCCGCGTACCGCAAAAAAAAAATCAGCTAAAGAGAATTTCAGAAGGTGAATAATAAATAGCCAAAGAAATGCCTATGCTTCCAAAGTCATCTTAATTAGAAAGGTCCTTTGGTATATCCTTCTCAACTTCATAATTTCACTTTACTTTATATTTTACACTGAGAAAACATAGCCTACAACTTGAATAGAAAGAGACTTAAGGGAAGAACTGAAACTATAGCATCAAAGAATAATTATATACAGTTATCAGATACATTTTTTAAACCTTCAAAGACAAAAAAAATTGGTCTCTGCCTTAGAGGCAACAGAGTTAAGTTGGGCAGGTGGGCAAATAAACAAATTATTACAATCAAATATGCTAAGATTTCGGATAGATGAACATATAAGCTTTCATTGGCAGTAGAAGAAAAGGGCACATAATCCATGCTGGTATTTCAGGAAAAGTTTCCTATAGGAGATGATTTTTGTAGCCATTTCAGAACGACAAACAAGAGTGACCCAGGTAAAGAAGAGAGTGAATGACCTATGCAGAGAGGAAGCAGCAGATGAAAATACATAGAGCTTGAAATGTCATGACTCTTTCTGAAAACTCCAATTATAGTAGATTCTTACGTCTGCCCAGGACAGGCTGTTCTTTGCAGATTCTCTGGTTTGAGTCTGAAGGTCAGAGATACTTTTTGAACCATGCCATGAGAATTTTGATGGGAGGAATATTTAAGTTTAATTGCTAGAATCATTAGAATAAAGCTAAATCAACTGATGTGTTATCCTTTAATAAAAGCACCTACTTTAAAGTAATCCTTCTAATTCCTGTTCATCAAATTTCATAAGATATTATCTAACTCTGAGATGGTCACTAAAGAGATTTTTGATAACAAAGAGGTGGCATTCATTCATTCTTCTGTTCATATTTTCAACAAATGTATATTTACTATCTATACTATTCTTATCACCTATTTTTAAAAAATAAAATCAGCACCCAAATATTTCACATCAGAGAGGGCCTATCATGAGAAAAGATACAAAGACCAGAATTCTATAATATCTACATTTTTCAGCAGATATTTATATAAACACACTCAAATAAAATGACTTCACTATTTGCACAATCATATTTATATATGTCATCCTAGTATCTAAATATGGGTTTCTAGGATAAAGTTATAAAATTATTCCCTATCCTAGAGTTAGTTAGCAATGGGTCACAACGTCACACAAACAGTTCCTCTGGAATAAGCAGATCCTGTCAAATTCAAAGTTTAGAAATTTCAGTAATTTTATCTCCTAGAGCTTGCGACAGATATTAAACTAATCAGCTGAAGAGAAGAGAAAAGTTGCCATGGCCACTCACTAGGGTGGCAGGCCAGAAAAACAATTCAGAGAACAGAAATGGAGCAGCAGAAGGTACTCTTTTGTTACACGGGTTCCACTGACAGCTATGTGACTGTTGGTGCGGTTCTGAGCCCTTGGGCTTTTCTGCTGGAAATGGACCCTCTCAAACATGTTTTGCTATCTATAAAGCAGGCACTTACTGGCCTCTTTCCATACAGCAACTTTTCAATGTATCTTGGCTCTAGGCTGAGCAGTCTAGTGAAATTCATTAATTTAATATTCATAGAATCATCTAATGCTGAAATTGGAAGGAATTTTAGAGGTCCGATAATCTAATCTTTGTATGATGCATGATTCACTATTTATGGACTGTTTGCCTGCAAGGCAATATACTGGGAATGTTCTCTCTGGCCCCCCTTCTGCGATCTGAGAAGCAGGTTCCAATCTGAGTGTCATTATAAGATTGTATAAAAAAAGAAAAACTTGATGGCCAGACTGCTGATGCTTAAATCCTGGCTCTGACTTGACTTCTGTGTCATTTTGGACAAGTTCATTTCTCTGTGCTTCAGTGTCCATATCTATAAAATGGGATGTTAATAATACCCAACTCATGGAGATATAAAGTTTTTTAGAGTATTTCTTGGTACTCAGTAATGCTCAATGAATTTTAATTACTATTTTCATTAAACTCTGCTCACCATAATATTTCCTCTTTCTCACAGTTATCACTTCTAACAAACTCTCAGTATTCTTTTACACCATCTCACCATGAAAAAAAGGATAATAAATGCTTGCTCTCTTTTGCCTACTGTTTAGGAAAAATATAAAGTTGTCTTGTCAGTTAAGTTTAGCTTGATGGAAGTTGTATTCAATGACAGAACAACATTTTCTATAAATCCCAGAAATCAACAACTTTTGGTAAGAATATCTCAGAGGCATCCTAGCTATGTTAGCACCGTCCAATATTTTTGAACATTTTATGATCATTTCCAATTTTTATATGTTCTGCAATGTCAAATATTTGTGTGAATGGTGAAAGTCTAACTTAAAAACAGTGAATGACATAAAATTGCATGCTGCTTGAAATGCAACTAGAGGCTACTGCGTTTTGTTTTAGTTAAATAGGAAGACAGTGGGAGGAAGGACCACCTATATTTCATTCACTGCTGTGTTTATAGTAGTGTACCTGTATATAGTAGGTTCTTAGTAAATACTGTTGAAAGAGTGACCTAATTAGTTATTAAGATGTAAGATATAAATTTTGTAATAATTAAACATTAATAGAATCAGTAAACGTGTATTTTTACTAAAGAGAACTGGCACAGGCATGATAAATTGCTATTGTCATCAGAATGCAGATATTAAAAAGCCAATGCGTTCATAAAAAAAACCTATTAAAGTTTTAGCGGGAAAATCATACTTGATACTCTCTACATATTTATTTGCTAAATAATGTGCATATTTTAATGGTTTACTTTTGCTCGCTGAGCAGCTACATGTGCTCTATGCATTCTCTAAGCTATATATTTTTAACAATGGATATATGAATGTAAAATATACCTTCAGCTAATAGCAAATGGGATTTTTTTTCAATATTCTCATCTTAATGATAGATTCTAGTAAAAATACTTATTTGAGGCTTAACCAGGTGACAGATTCCATTTGTCTGTCCTACAAAGCTGAGTAAATTCTTTCAACTTTTTCAAACATCACAATTTTCTCCTCAATGTCTTAAACTCAAAAATGGCCAGGCTAGAAATTTTTTCTGTGAGTTCCTTATAGAGACACATGTTACTTTCATTTTCTATAAATGATTACCTGATGGAGTAATTTTATTAGCCATGCTTCTTTTAACACTTTGCCCTTTTATCCTTCATTCTTTTATAACCTAGTATGCTAAAGTATACTTTTATACTTCAGAATCTTACCATAATATTAGAGACTATAAATCAGGATTAGACACCTTCATGCTGTGTTCACAAATACAGAATTTGTAGCTGTTATCACATTAATATATTTGTATATTTACTAACCTATTTGATTATGATAAACATTCTATTGTGAAAGATATATAGATACATGTTTAGCAAGTGCAAATACATACATGCAAAGCCACAGATGCAATTTTTTTCCTATGACCAAAGAAGACAACCACGTTTACAAATACCTTCAATTCTATTTTTTTTAAATACAATAAACTTGAGTTGTTATTGCTTTCTCTTATTCTACTGTTTCCTAGGTGCATTTTACTCCTCTGGTTCATTTTGACATAACTACTTTATAGGTTCGAATCATTCTACCATCTCATGTGGTCTGTATTCACAGGATGTATTCTTTTATCATATTCTTATCCTGTCCTCGTATATTTTAATTACTTTCCATATTTCTTTAAACCCTAACTTGAATACTCAATCTCTCATTACTTGGAGGCATAAAAAAATATCATATATGTATATCCTATAATTTATACTGTGAGTTTTTCAAGAACAGGGTTTTTCACAGTCTTTTGTACTTAGCCTTGTCATCATATCAGAGAAACTCAGTAACTTCAATGTACATGGTGCAGAAGTTCTATTTGAGACACTACTGGCATCCCATATAAAATTTTATTGGAATTATTCTTACCTTTAAAAAATATAGGAATGTACAGTGGAGAAAGGACAGCCTCTTCAATAAATGGTGCTGGGAAAACTGGACAGGTACATGTAAAAGTATGAGATTAGATCACTCCCTAACACCATACACAAAAATAAGCTCAAAATGGATTAAAGACCTAAATGTAAGGCCAGAAACTATCAAACTCTTAGAGGAAAACATAGGAAGAACACTCTATGACATAAATCACAGCAAGATCCTTTCTGACCCACCTCCTAGAGTAATGGAAATAAAAACAAAAATAAACAAATGGGACCTAATGAAACTTCAAAGCTTTTGCACAGCAAAGGAAACCATAATCAAGACCAAAAGACAACCCTCAGAATGGGAGAAAACATTTGCAAATGAAGCAACTGACCAAGGATTAACCTCCAAAATTTACAAGCAGCTCATGCAGCTCAATAACAAAAAAACAAACAACCCCACCCAAAAATGGGCAGAAGACCTAAACAGACATTTCTCCAAAGAAGATATACAGAATGCCAACAAACACATGAAAGAATGCTCAACATCATTAATCATTAGAGAAATGCAAATCAAAACTACAATGAGATATCATCTCACACCAGTCAGAATGGCCATCATCAAAAAATCTAGAAACAATAAATGCTGGAGAGGGTGTGGAGAAAAGGGGACACTCTTCCACTGCTGGTGGGAATGTGAATTGGTTCAGCCACTATGGAGAACAGTATGGAGGTTCCTTAAAAAACTACAAATAGAATTACCATATGACCCAGCAATCCCACTACTGGGCATATACCCTGAGAAAACCAAAATTCAAAAAGAGTCATGTACCAAAATGTTCATTGCAGCTCTATTTACAATAGACCGGAGATGGAAACAACCTAAGCGCCCATCATCGGATGAATGGATAAAGAAGATGTGGCACATATACACAATGGAATATTACTCAGCCTTAAAAAGAAATGAAATTGAGCTATTTGTAATGAGATGGATAGACCTAGAGTCTGTCATACAGAGTGAAGTAAGTCAGAAAGAAAAAGACAAATACCGTATGTTAACACATATATATGGAATTTAAGGGAAAAAAATGTCATGAAGAACCTAGGGGTAAGACAGGAATAAAGACGCAGACCTACTGGAGAACGGACTTGAGGATATGGGGAGGGGGAAGGGTGAGTTTTGACAGGGCGAGAGAGAGTCATGGACATATACACACTAACAAACGTAGTAAGGTTGATAGCTAGGGGGAAGCAGCCACAAGGCACAGGGATATTAGCTCGGGGCTTTGTGACAGCCTGGAGGGGTGGGATGGGGAGAGTGGGAGGGAGGGAGACGCAAGAGGGAAGACATATGGGAACATATGTATATGTATAGCTGATTCACTTTGTTATAAAGCAGAAACTAACACACCATTGTAAAGCAATTATACCCCAATAAAGATGTTAAAAAATATATATATATTTCTATTCTTCTTTGTTTTTGAATGATGGAAATAATATATACTATTGTATTATTATAATGTCTACTGCAATTTTAACATAAAATGAATATAAAGCAGAAAGCAAAAGTCATCAGTAGTCCCATTTGAGCTCCCTACTTCTACAGACAATTAAGTCTAATAAGTTGAAGTAAAATTCTTCCAGAAATGTTTCCCCACCTAAAGTAATTCTATAAAGTAATTTGTGTTATATATTGTGTGTGCATGGGCTGGGATGAGGTATCCTTGGGTGATCAGATTAGCTGTCTTCTTCGTGCATTAAGAACTGCATTCTCGGCTACTAGGCCCTCACTATGTTCCTGACCCTAAGCCTGGCTGACATTTAGGTACAAAAGGCTGGCATAGAAAGAGGCTTAGATGCTGGCCTATGTTGAACACAGGTGAGGAGTGTTAGATTATCAAAGCCTGAGTAAATATAGGTAATTGGACACTCGCATGTGCTAAATCACACAAAAAAGTATTTCTATTTCTCTTTGGTATTTTAGTTTCTCAAAAAGTAAATGTACAATTATCAGTTAAAAATAAGAGTTTCCCATCCTGAAAGAAAATCTAATTGTCCTTACATATAAACCATTAATAGTATTTTATTTGTCACATAGAAACATTTTTTCATTATTTTTCCCCTATCGAGACCCTTTTCAGGAAGGTCTTGATTTTAATGTAATAATAGTACATACATTGAATACCATGTAGATTTTTAAATATACTGCTCTTATTTCAAAACCAATTACTGGTTTTATTAAAGTAATTTCAGTTAATTATACTGCAACCATGCCGATTATTTAAAAAGTCTTTATAGCTCAAACATTAGCAATCATTAATTACTTTACACACACTAGCTGGCCTATTTTAAGTAATTTACATGCATATTTGACTCAGTAACATCTTCGACATATTGAAGTCGATTTTTTAATATAAAATGGAAAGAAGTCATTAAAATTTTTTAAAAGCCTTTAACATTTTCAAGAAATGCTTACACAATATTCCGGTTGTAAATAATTAAAAAGGAAGAAAGCTATTTACTCTATACCCCTAATTTTCCATGGTAAATAATTTTATACATGAAATTATCTGAATATAAGATGTTTCCTAAATATGTGCTGAAATATAATATATGTTTTGAACTTTGGTCTCCCTGATATTAAATATTTGTGCTTTTACCTATGCTAGTTTGTTACATACTATTTATATCCTAGTCTATGACAGATAATAGAAAGAGGTATTTGAAATAACTGTAAGAATAACCTTTAAAACAATATATGTAGAGAAAAATATTTCAATAAATTTTGGAATGAAAAATCCTCTTTTTCTAGAACCATTTCACTTCATTTCCTCACAATGTGTCTGGTCTATAATATTTTTCTAACTTAGAAGGAATTAAAATTTAATAAATGTTTAAGTTTATATAATGATAAATAATATATTTTTACCAAAAATGAATATTAAATATGTCTTTAAATTTCATTTAAAAGTCATATATTAAAACTCTTTACTTCAGATATATTCCTATACTAATAATTAAAAAGAGTTGATCTTGCAACATCTAAGAGCTAATATTTCTTGGTTATTTTCAAAACCTATTCACGGAGGTTGTAGGGTCTAAGAACTGATATTAACATTTTCTCCTGCAGCTCTTGCATTTCACAGCCTTTCTTCTTAATCTTACCTAGCCATATTTTATGAGACAGCGATAAGCTCCTGTACCATCTACCAAGACTGAGATCTGTTTAATTCAGGAAGTTCCACTGACTTACAGAGCTGGAAGCCCACATAGCATAACTCATGGAATACTTAGCTACAATGAATTCCTACAAAGGATTTTCTTTGGAAATAAATATCAAGAATAATAATTACTAGTATTATTTCAAAAGAATAAAATACAAAGTAAGATACTTGTCAAAAACTTGATGTATGTTGTCTTATCCTCACCATGAGGGTTAAGGTCACAATGTAGGTTAAGCATTAACTCCATTTCATAGACGAAGGAAAAAAAAAACACTTCTGAATTGAACAAGTATAAAATGACTTAGTCAAAATCACATGATTCCATAAAGCACAGAATAATTTAAACCCTAATTCTGTATTATTCCAAAGCTTATGTTCTTTTTGAGATGCTATGCTACTTTTTGAAAATAGGCTAATAATTATTTAGCCTAAAGATGACATATCACATATATTTTACAGATCACCACATTTTTGATGTTTGACCGTTGACTTCTTTTTAACCCTCAATGTTTTTTCCCCCCTTCGGCCCCACTCTGGACAGGCTTATAAAAGAGCCTGCACATACTTCCTCCTTTGGAGCAGGTGGGAATTTTAAATCTCATGTCTCCTGCCTGGTTGTGAGAACTTTCCCCTAGTTACACACCTTAACAACTATAAACCCACTTCCGCTGCTTTGCCCAAGCCACCTCCTACCTGTTTCCACAAACTGATTTCACCAGGAGTCCCTCATGTGAGGACGTTCTATCAGATTCTCCTGGTGTGTAAACTGTCTTCAGGTTCAACATATGAATGAAGTTTGGAGGTTGGGGTCCATCCTGCAAAACAATGAAATATTTATAACTCTACAAAGAAGGTTCCAGGTCAGTTCTCAACCAAATTAATATTACTCAGAGATTCCAAGGAAAGTATCCAAAACATAACTTGTTTGTTACAAGTAGCTGAGATATAGCAATATTCCCCATAGGTAAAATTTTGTAAACTAAAAGTTTGATCCTTGATCCATTTTCCCATTTCATAATTTCATTGGACATTGCGGTGAACAAGATAACAGGCAGGAACTAATTGTTATTCACTATTCATTTTTAAATACTCTTTGTGTCTAATATACAAGAATCTAATAAAAGCTGTTTGAATAATAAAGTAACAAACATTATTGATTATTCTACTTACATTTCTTCTTAATAAAATTGGTATACATTGTATAGGTCTACTCAAGTAAGAATCAACAAATCAGATTGACCATGTTCATACTATTTTAGATTTTCAAAATATAAAAAAAATAAAAATTTCTGAAAATAGTAAAAGAAATGATGAATATATTCACAATCTAAAAATATACATCCATGTGGAATTATCATTTAAAAGGAGAGCAAAATCCAACAAAGAATGTCAGAGTGTGGGTCAAGAGAGGTTTGAAAATGATACTGATGCTCCATTATCAACATGGAGATATAACTGTGTTATTAATAGGCTAATTCAGGTTATGACCCCAACGATTAACATAATTAGATGTCTTAATTAGTTATACTATTAATTAACTCTGATCCTCTATTAAGAAATTAATTGAGAATAACAGCATTACATTTATATTCTAACTCTAAAACAAATAAACCAACAAATACGCAAACTGGAAGAACTGATCATTTTCTGTCAGCTTTTCCTAGTTTTGCACTGATGAAAGTGAAAGAAAATAATCTGCTATAACACAGCTTGTACATGGATCTCTTTGGGGTTTCATGCATTTGCAGAGAGTTCTTTTCTTCAGGGAGTATTGCTTTTTTTTAAAAAACTGTCTCTGCTGTAAATGGTACAGATATTAATCAGTATAATGCCCCTGGTAAATCACCCTGCAGTAAAGATTAAACTTGTACAAATTAACACTAACCTTTAATGTTAGTGTTTTCACTAACACTAACTTTAGTGTTTTCAAATTAACACTAACCTTTAATGAGAAAACTAAAATTCTTTAAAGATCATAATTTTCTGGTTATTTTCATAGCTCCTGTTCAAAATACATATAAGTCTGCATGAAGAAATGGAGAAGAGCTCCCTTGCAATACATCTAATACAATCCTTAAAGTGCTAATATAAAAAGTAGAGTTCCCGTGTAATAAATGCATTAGAAATATGTGGAGGACCAAAAAAATAAAGTATTACTTCCTAACACACTTATTTGATCCCCAGAACAGTGTGGAAAGGACTTTTTAGTTTGAAAGTGAATTTGCAAATGTGGAAGTGAAACTAATCAAGGGCCATTAACTCAAACCTGCTTGTCTATTTGAATGCTGCAACATGAAAACAACTCACAATAAATGGAATTTGAAATTAATAGAAAGGGGGAAGGGAATTAGGGAAGAAAAAGGAGACTGAGTTTTTTTGTTTGTTTTTTAAGGTGTGGTAATCAGTGGCTCCTGACATTTGGAACGCACTGGTCCTAGAATATTTAACATTATGCTACTTGATTCAAGATTCTTGAAAATCTTTATTACTGGGATGTTTTGTCAGCATTGAAGTCCTGGAAATGCAAGCGTAAAGTCTTACTAAACTAAGAGACATAAACCCAAGGGTCAATTCCTTTTAACTAGAGACATGAACCTCAGCTCAGTTCCTCAGGTTTTCAGGGCAGTGTTTGTATTAACAGAATCTGCTGAGGCTCCTTCCAGTATGATTAAAAAGGAGTCTTAAATCAGAGTTATTTCCAGTTCTTGGCTAAAGGTCACACAAGGAGCTCATACTTTACCCTTCTGTACTTGTTAGTAATAAATTTGGTTACAGTGCCTTAAAACTTTATAATAATACATTAGATAACTGTGAAAGCTTTTTCTTTTTTTTTTTTTTTTTTTTTTTGTGGTACGCGGGCCTCTCACTGTTGTGGTCTCGCCCGTTGTGGAGCGCAGGCTCAGCGGCCATGGCTCACGGGCCCAGCCGCTCCGCGGCATGTGTGATCTTCCTGGACACCCGTGTCCCCTGCCTCGGCAGGCGGACTCTCAACCACTGCGCCACCAGGGAAGCCCAAGTGTAAAAGCTTTTAAGTATCTTTTGTTCTCTCAGTTTTCATTGTTGATTATGGATGATAGGAACAAAGGTGTTTGTAGATGATGAGCAGCACTGGATAAAACATTAATACCTATAGTTATTTATATTATTCTGAAAGCAAACATGAGAGCTCCAGATTAAAATGAGACTATTATTAATTACGGCAATAATCACATCAGTTTGCCATACCCCACTCTCAGAAGGATGTGATGAGACAGACAAATGGTTACCCACACATGTACAAAAAGTGGTTTTCTTGTACTACAGGAGAGGAATCTGAAATTATGAGTTTTTACGGGGACTGATGATATATAGTTACACTCCTCCCCACTTGAGAGAGAAACCTTATCTCCCTAATGAGAACAAATCTTCTCTGAGGCAAGAAGAGGAAGGTCCCTAGTTTACAACCATTTCTAATGTGAATGTAAAAATAATGGCTCTGGGATTCATCCCCCTGTGAAATATAAAGCATACCTCTGTTTATAACACACTTAAAATGTGAAAGAGCAAATGTTTCCAGAGGACAAAAGGAGACAGTCTCTATTTTTAGCATGTCTCTTTCCATCGCTCAGGCCAGAAACCTGCGGGAACCCTGAGAAATTCAGGGAGAACTACATTCTTGGTGTCTTGTGAAGCCTTTTTTAAAATGTTAAAATATAAAGTGAGTGCCTTTGGTATTGGATATTTAACTTCGATAACCCACGTTGGAAACAGTCTTAAAGGTTTGAGGTTTTAAGTTACATTGAGATAGTTGTCTTTTGATTGAGCAAAAATAGACAAACAATGTGTTCATGTTCATTTGAATGATACAATTGTATAAAATCCTCATTTGCCAGTGTTCTAACACCCATGAGCCACTTTTATAGATTTTTGCCAGAATTATGAGGTTGGCAGATGGGACATGTACCAGAGAGACAGCCTCAAGAATTTTGAGTGAAAATGCCCAACAGATACCGATTTAAGATTACAGCCAAATTTCTCTTTTATGGGGAAAACTGAACAGTTTGGGCCAATGAATTATGTCGGCTGACTTGATCACACTGGAAGAGGGCATAATATAGTTTAATACTCTTATGGCCCCGTTTTGAGGCCCTGGCTCAGTTTCTCTTTCTGAGCAACTGATTAATTTCATACCCCTGATTACTCACCTTACTGGGTTCTCATACTCCAGACCACCATATACCCTGCTTGGATCAGGTACCAGAAAACTAGGACAGCCCCTGTGCCCCAGAGCCCTTTAAATTATTTAAATCAGTCAATCCATATGGTGCCCATGAGATCTAACTAATGTCACCCTACTTGCCATATATAAGTTGTCCCCTCATTTCCAGGTTGCTTTTACCTTATTCCCAGGTTGACTGCCTGTGTGTCCCTAAGGGACAGCCTTCTCTTGTTCAGCCTTTCATCTATCTTGAGAGTCAGTGTGTTGTGTCCATCATCAAAAGAATCTTTAAATTTTATAAAACAGAAGGTAGAATCCTTATTTTAGGAATGCCAATCAATTAATTTATAAAAATGTATTCCTTGATTATTCTTGAATAAAAACATAAACAAAGAACACTGAAAAATCTCTAAGGCTTTTGAATCAAATTAAAATCAATGAAATCATATGGCATATATCATAAACTGATATATCACCAACTGTCACTTTTTATACCTGAGTAACAAGTAGAATAAAATCTGGAAACAAGAATTAATTGGTAAATAGTACCTAGTCTTTGGATTTCAACGTGAATATTTTTCTTTTCACATGAGAAGGCTACTTATGCATACAAATTATGACAATTGAACTATGTTTGGAAAACAAATAATTCTCACAACAATTTTGAGTTTATTAAAATTTAGAGAATGCCAAAGCTTAATTTCTTTTGTTAATCATTTTAATCTCTCTTTATAAGGAGATGGAAAAGAATTTGTGTTAACTGGGTCATTCCAGGAAGTCCATACTCATATTATTCTTATTATTATACTTGGTGTAACCTCAGTCATTTATATTAATTTTCATCTTAACCAAAGTAATCAACTTTTGTTTCCTACAGATAAACTAAATGTGAAACGGTGAAAACTAAATGACAAATCCATAAACTCTTCATCTTTATGAGCAGATATTTCTTATAACTTTCAAATATCCTATTGTAGCAAAAAAAAGTTGATAGATATATAACATCTTGCAAAAGCGTTTTCACATTCTATATGGTAAAAATAGAGTATATTATGTTTAATGACCAAAGCTTCTATTTTTTTCTTGCTCTTAAATTACCAGAGAAACCAAAGATTATTTATTAACACAATTTAATATTAGTCTAAGGGTTTAAATTTAATTAAGAATTTGGAAATTGTAATTAAAGTCAACACATTAATCCCTTATTATTCCTAGCATTATTAGAATTTATGGGTTTTAACATTTTAAGAGATATCACAAACTAATTTCTTTATGAACCATTTAATAATTTGAAATTTTAAACTATTGTGGGAACAATGCTAGCTTCTTTGACTCAAAAACAAATGTTGGAAATTTTTCAAAGTTTAAGTCATGAGATGTTTAGACATAATCTTGGATAAAGTGGAATATTTTGTTGGTATTAATTTACATAGTAAAACGTGGAAAATGACATGTCCATTACTTAACTTGTGTTATTCACTTGACAGGAATATTACATGTACTTAGTTTAAGACAATTTACAAGCTTATGTGTTAATAAAGCTAAATTTTAAAGACTCCTTAAATCATATTTAAGCTTTCTTCTTCATTTTGTAGAACTATAGATAATCTTTTCTCTTTAACATTGTGAGCAAGGCCATTACTCAATTACTTTTCTAAGTTGCAGAGTTTTTTTCCATAAGCTCACATAATTTAAGCAAAATAAATTCAGTTTAGTAATTTTTCTTTCTTTTCTTAAAATTTATCTAGACTATATTTTTAGAGTGAACACATGATAAAAATTTTTGATTAATTAATCTCCAAAATTTCCCAAGAGAGGGGATAAAGTAGAAGAGAAAAAAATAAAAAGAAGTCTGAAGGAGCTGGTTTCAGACAAATATGAAATGATTATTGTCAAAAGTTATCTTCCCTCTGCATGAAGGAAAGAAAGATTAGAAACCTTAGGTCCATAAAGACATGCAGCCTTTGCCAGATCTGCAGCAAAGTAAAAAGGAGGTGCAGGAATAACCATCTCCCCTTCTCTTCTCCTTCCACTCTAAGACTTTCTCAATATTTTTTCTACTGGTCGAAACACAGGAAGGCAGAAGGCAAAGGAGCCTTCCAGGCAGGGCAGAGAGGGTTAGTGTACAGATATGGGGGTGGGGAGGATAGCAGGGATTGTATCGTGATTGCAAATGAGCTCCAAGGTCAGGAAATATGCTACCTTTTAGTGAATCAAAGGCTAAATTGATTGCAAGATGACATTTTATGTGCCACTAAGAAATAAAAAATGCTGGCAATTAAGTTATAACACAGTATTTTTTAATCTGACACTTAAAAATTTTTGTACTGATTTAACATTTTTTAGATTAATTTAGACCAAAAAAAGTTAATTTTTGTATATCACTCTTTGCCCACATTAAAAAAATATGTGCAGGGCTTCCCTGGTGGCGCAGTGGTTGAGAGTCCGCCTCCCGATGCAGGGGACATGGGTTCGTGCCCCGGTCCGGGAAGATCCCACATGCCACGGAGCGTATGGGCCCGTGAGCCATGGCCGCTGAGCCTGCGCGTCTGGAGCCTGTGCTCCGCAACAGGAAAGGCCACAACAGTCGCGAACCGCAAAAAAAAAACCAAACAAACAAAAAAAACAAATGTGCAAAAGTCAGCTGAGAAATTCTTAAAATTTCACTATTCACTCTGATTATTCAAAATCACTTTCACTCAGCATTGCTATACTCTACCACCTGTACCATTAAGAACATTAATGAGGTGACATTTTTAAGAATGCCTTACCACCATCTTTAGGAGTTCCTTCCAAGCCACAGACACTCATTTTACAACTTTTATGCTGGTATTGGCTCCACTGTATCAAAAGTTACCAATGGAAAGTTTCCAGACAGCTTTGCAGATTAATTTTCCTTCCTCAAATGATCCATGAATGGATTTTGAGAGAAAAGAAATAAAAATCCTCTCTCGTGAAATCAATATTATTTTGAGTCACTGTTATATACAGATGAACTTATATTACACTATGCCATGATATCATGTTTTTTTTTTTAATTAATTAATTTATTTTTGGCTGCGTTAGGTCTTCATTGCTGTGCACAGGCTTTCTCTAGTTGTGACAAGGGGGGGCTACGCTTTGTTGTGGTGTGCGGGCTTCTCATTGCAGTGGCTTCTCTTGTTGCAGAGCACGGGCTCTAGGCCTGCAGGCTTCAGTAGTGTGGCACGTGGGCTTCAGTAGTTGTGGCTTGCAAGCTCTAGAGTGCAGGCTCAGTAGTTGTGTCACACAGGCTTAGTTGCTCTGCGGCATGTGGGATCTTACCAGGGATCAAACCTGTGTCCCCTGCATTGGCAGGTGAATTCTTAACCACTGCGCCACCAGGGAAGTCCCCAAGATATCATGTTATGATGAGTCACAATTTAAGGATTATACAAGACTCCTAGGAAGAAAATTATTTTTTTAAATGTACTAAGGAATATATAAAAATTATAAAAAAATTAAGAGAGAGAACTTTTGTTCCTTCAACAAGTAAACCTTAAGAAAAGCACTGTGTATATTTTTAATCCATGTTTCTTTCTGTTTCCAATGAGGTTTATAATCTATGTTTTATGGAGAAGAATTTTGATCCTTGACTATTACATCCAAGAAATCTGCAGAGATTAACAAAAAGACAATTATGCTTAACATTTCTACAGATCTGAGAGTGAACAAAGTGAAGTTAGTAGTCAGAGCAGCTGTAGAACTCCCTGCTGGGTGGGAAAAATCAGGCAGAACTGCAGCATGTCGCTGTGACACAGTTTTTCTGTTTTTTTTTTTTTTTCTACCAGGCAGGGAAACTGCTAGGAAGTCAGATGGAATGCTCAGTGTTAATTAGGTGCATGGATATGCTCTTCAATGGCTTCTCTTTAGTAAGTTCTAAATGTGAAATTAAAGTCCTCTCTTCTAGAGGAAGGAGATACTGAACAAAAGCAGTCTGCAAGGGTACTGGACACTATGGGGCTCTCAATCCCAGAGAATCTGGGTGAATCTATTCCTCCCAAGGGCCTTTGCTTCTAGCAGAGTATTCTGGCTGAGTTAAATGTCTGTTTCCTACTTACGTCTCAGGCAGATAACATGATATTTTGCCTACCTAAATTAAGTTTACTGAGGCATGTGGGATTTTTCATTGCAGCATGCAGCTTCTCTCTAGTTGTGGTGTGCAGGTTTTCTCTCTCTAGTTGAGGGGCTCGGGCTCATTAGTTGTGGTGCATGGGCTTAGTTGCCGTGCGGCATGTGGGATCTTAGTTCTCCAACCAGGGATCGAACCTGAGTCCCCTGCGTTGGAAGGCGTATTATTTACCACTGGACCACCAGGGAAGCATGCCACAATTAAGACCCAATGCAACCAAAAATAATAAATAAATAAATAAAATTAAATATTTTAAGTGCTAAAATAAATAAATAAATAAATAAAGTATATTGAAGCCTTTCCCTCCCTGACTGATAACAGTTAAAGTTAACGAAGAAATACTCAAGTGAAATTGGTGCTGTTTACTTCCGTTTCTTGTTCTGCACTATACTGTCTTTTAAAATATGGCATATTAATAATGTTAGGCAATGCTTCAAGATTGAGTTTTATCAAGGAATACCATTTCTGTGGAAGTAAAAGAAAAATATAAATTCATGTTTTAATTTAAAAAAAACAGTCATCCTTAGAGTTCCTAGCTGCTTCAGTTTAAAACACATGCACACACACAATATGTGTGTATAACTAAATAGATACAGATAATACCGTATGCTAACACATATATATGGAATTTAAGGGAAAAAAATGTCATGAAGAACCTAGGGGTAAGACAGGAATAAAGACGCAGACCTACTGGAGAACGGACTTGAGGATATGGGGAGGGGGAAGGGTGAGTTTTGACAGGGCGAGAGAGAGTCATGGACATATACACACTAACAAACGTAGTAAGGTAGATAGCTGGGGGGAAGCAGCCGCAAGGCACAGGGATATTAGCTCGGTGCTTTGTGACAGCCTGGAAGGGTGGGATGGGGAGAGTGGGAGGGAGGGAGACGCAAGAGGGAAGACATGTGGGAACATATGTATATGTATAGCTGATTCACTTTGTTATAAAGCAGAAACTAACACACCATTGTAAAGCAATTATACCCCAATAAAGATGTTTAAAAAATAAAAAAAATAAAAATAAAATAAAATAAAATAAAATAACTGCTAAAAAGTTAAAAATAAATAAATAAATAAATAGATAGATACAGATACTTAACTTTGTATTTAATATATCCCATGCAACAAGATACTTGCTAAGGGTACAAAGAGGGATAAAATGTAATCTTTACACTCATACCATCATACCATAGTGTCATCCATTAAAATAAATACTAGATATAGTGAAAACGAACAGAACCCTGTGGGATCCTCCCAAGTATGAAATCCCCTCAGTGTCCCCCATTGTCTATTTGTAGAAGGAGGCTTTAGTGTCCTAGACCTTTCCTGAGTTCCAAAGAGCAGTTACTAATTAGGGAAGTGAGGGAATGCAGAAACAAAGGAAAAGCAGTCAAACAAGAAAAGTAATGACAATAGTTCAGCGAGAAAACAGAGTCTTAGTTCCTCCTCAAGGGGTATACATAACCATCTGACAGATCTCTTTGAGTTGTTCTTCAGGAACTAAGCCTCACCCACCCTCCCACTCCAGTAGAGGATGGTGACTACATGCTGACCACAAGCACTAAACCCCAGACTGGCTGGAACCAGAATGCTGATGACTGAGATTCCTGAAAAACCACCGTTACCTCACCATCAACCAATCAGAAGAAAGTCATGCACCCTGCAGCCCCCTATCCTCAGGTGTTGCCTTTAAAGCCATCAGGGAGTTTGGGTCTTTTGAGCATGAGCTGCCCATATTCCTTCCTTGGTGCCATGCAAATAAAAGCCTTACTTTCCTTCACCACAAACTGGTGTCAGTATATTGGCTTTGCTGTGCAGTGGGTGAGTGGACCCAAGTTCCTCTGGGTAATAGCACTGACTAGGAAAGCAACATCTCCCTGCATGGCTAGATTTTGCAGAACTGAGCAAAATAAAACACTAAGAATGGGAAATGTGACCTAAATGTTATTCTCCCCTATGCTCCCTTCTACTTTTGGTCTGCTGAGGCAGGAGGGAAGGGGTCAGGGCCCAATCTTTAAAAGAATGACATAGCTGTTGAAGACATGATAAAAACTGGTTATTAGAACCTACTGGGCCCAAGATGGCAGAAGATTAGACTTCCAGTGGACCTTGAGCCTCATTATATGCTCACTGTAATACATTAGCATATGCTAAATGACACACCCACAGGCACCATGACAGTTCTGAGGACAAAAAGTGGGTGGTGGCCCAATTCCTGGAAATCCCTGCTGCTTCTCCAAAGTAGTTGGAATAATCCTCCTACTCATTAGCCTATGAAATTACCCAGCTGATAAAAACTAACCACCTCCACACCCTGGGGCCTCTTGCCTTCTGAGGCAGCTCACACTCTGTTTATGGAGTGTGTATTTCCATGAATAAATATCTGCTTTCACTCTACTTCAGCTCTGTTTTGCAATCTTTCTCATTTGAAGCCAAGAACCCTGACTTGGTGCCCCCTGCTCCCCCCGACCCCACCCTCGCATCCCAGGGACTCGCAGGAGACCTGGGACATAACCATCCTGCTATGTCCCATTTTCCTGCAACACTTCTGCTCTCACACTAATGTATTTCCAAACAATCTTTTTTTCTATTTAGACTTTCTAATTGTTTTTGCCAAGAGGATTAGTTCAGCACTAGTTAACTCATAATTATCAGAAATGGAAACTTTGTACTTTTAATCTCTCCAGGTGATTCGGATATGTTCCAAGAACTTTGATCTAGCCAAATGCTGACCTATTAGCTTAAGATTGTAAAGACTTCATTAGTTGGATTATGAGTTGACTTTTCATTGATAGTTATCATTAGCATAATAAATGATAGTAAAGTAACTCTTTAACATTTGTCTAAAATTTTTATCCAACTGGTAATGTCTAAGAAACAGGATAACTTCTTGGTATGTTATTTTTGGCCTGCAAACAACTGCAATTCTCACAATTCTGAGCAGCTTGTGAACTTTAGACAAGTTTTATTCACAGGGATTTATTCATCTTCGTGTGTTTTATAAGGATGTAGTGTACTGTGGTATGTCAGTGTATCATCTTGGACAGGCTGAAATCAGTTCTGAGATTTTAACCTGTAATCTTTGTTCACAAAAACAAGTATTAATTCTCAATTTATTATACAGCTGGAAAAATTAGCAGGCATTATGTATCCCTAAACATTTTAAATAAAATGTTGTACATCTCTCATTTGATTAAACATATTATTTCCCTAACAACCCTCATACTTCAAGATTGCTTTCTATATAGAACTACAAAAATTACAGATTATAGGACTTCGCTTTTCTTATATAATTTATCATTGATATTCCTATATAACAGGCCAGGTGTTTGAGAAGGGGGCTTCAGAATATATTTTTTTTCTTTTTCTTTTTTCTTTAAACTTGGACTCTGGATCTCTATTTGGAGCACTATTATAAAGGTAATCATCTGAAATTTTTCTTTGCTAATTGACAGGACAATAGCACTGGTTGCTAATTGGTACTTTGCTGATGAAGTAGGAATAGTTGAAGTGCAGCAATTCATATGCAAACAACATACATCACCATTGCTTAGGCAATTGCTTTTACATTTCAAAACCCTGTAACAAAGACTATACTGCAAAGAGTAGATTCCTCCATCCTAAGCATAAAGGAAACTTCACATAAACCCTCTTTCAAGCATATCAAAGAGCCTTTAATGGGAAAATTATATTGTAATCTTTAAAAGAACCAGTTTAGTGGCAAAATGAATTTCTAATTTGTGGGCCCTATCATTTTCCTATTTGATAATAATTTAACTTCTTAGTGAAGCATGTTAACTCTTTAAAACTTTTGAGGAAAATTTACAAATCTTGCTGCCAAGACCACTACAGTTGATATGCACTAAATATTTAGAGTCTATTAAACTAACCATGTTCCAAAGTGTTTTATGTGTGAATGGTGACTTACATCCTGCAGGACAAGGTGGTTCATTTCGTCCTGATTCCGAAAGCTCAAGCAATTTGGTTCAGAAAGGGTAATCTGTTTGTATTTCTAAGGTAGTGAAATATTGAGTCACTTCTTTGTGATTAGCAGTAATTTTTTGAGGTTCAACTACTTTTGTTGTTGTTTTGTTTTTTTCACAGAAACTTATGTCCGTCCCAGGCTATAGTTCTCAGTAAGGTCCTCAAATAAAACATAACTTGCAACTTTTTAGGTTGTGCATTTTTCTTTGGTCAACACTTCCCTCCCCATTTCTTATGCTAATTCTGGGCATTATGTTCTATTCACGTTTTGGGGCTATTTTTCTGTCTACCACACCCCTTTTGAAGTATCATTTATTATCAACTACTATGCTGATTAAAAAGTATTCATTTTTATCAATAGGTCTGGTAGATTAATCTACATTCAATCAAATAGAGACCTATTACATACTCAAGATTATTACACACTACATGAAATAAAGAAGCATAGGAAAATCCCACTGCCTTTAAAAAATTTACACTTTAGTTGACAAACACAAACAATAACATTAAACAATAGTTATTAATATGAAATATGGTCTAGAGAAAAATTATGTGATAGATTTTAAAAACTGAAGTAGGATATAATCCAAGATGAAAGTTACTAATTAAAAGTTTCATAAGGTAATTACATTTGAGCCTATCCTTGAAGATTGGATAGCTTTACATGAGTAAAAGTAAAAGAGAATATACTGAGTGAATAAAACAACTAAGGAATGTAATAAGATAGGTTTTAAAAATGCTGGCATTATGATAGAGCATGAGGAAAGAAAAGCAGTGGGGAATGAGGCTTGAGGCCACAGATAATAAAACTGTATTTTATTTTTAATATGTGTGAATATATGTGTATGTGTGTGTTGGATATATTTTACAAAACCTGGACCAGAAATAAAATGAACATATAAAACAAAAAATCATTTGATGTCTATTATAATTCTGAATCATAAATTTTGTGAAATACACATTCTAGCTACTTTAATTACATCCTATTTATTTTTAGATGGATACTATAGGTGAGATAACTTTCAAACATTTGATTAAACCTGGAAGGAAAAGTAAGCAAAATTCCTAGTAGTTCTACTTATTTTTAAATAGAGAATGAAAAGGAAGGTCCTGCAGTACTAAAGCTATTATACTTGGGAAAGCAGCATAAATATCATTTAAAAGGTCTTTCTACAGATAACATTGAGTTACATAAGAAAGTTGTAAGAAAACACATATTAAACAGAAAGAAATAAGGAAGTAGATATTTGCAATGCTATGTCTGACAAAGGACTCATATCCTAAATATAAATATGAGTTCTCTAAATTAACAAAAAAATGACACAAAAGGGAAAAATGAAAAAAAAAAAGTTGAATAGGAATATTACCCAAAAGTATGCCTAAATGACCAGTAAACACATAAGATGGTATTAATTCACCATTAGGACCATGCAAATTAAAGGCACAATGAGATACCAGTATACATCTGTTTTAGTGAGACTAAAAATTAAAGACTGACAACAGCAAGCACTGAAACAGTATTGATTGGAAATTTTAAAACTGCTGGTGAGAATGCCAAATGCCATATATGACTCACGTACCTTAGAAAACTTTTGATAATATCTATAAAGCTGGACGACCATTTCCCAAGACCCAGCAATTAACTTCCTACTTATATATCCAATAAAAATTCATACATGGCAGCTGAAAACTGAAAAATCCTAAATGTCATTAACAGTCAAAGAGATAATCATCATATAAAACACCATACAGCACAAAGGACTACTGCTACATGAAACAGTATGAATGACTCACAAATAGTGAAAGTCACAAACATGCCATCGAGCAAAAGAAAAAGACACAAAATATACATGCAATATATTTTCTTTAAATAGTGTTCAAATAAGCAAAATTAGTGTATGGTGTCTGAAGTCAGGATATAGTTATATTTTGGTGGTTTGTGGTAAGGAGTGGCAGGGGTTTCTTATGTATTGCTTGTAATAATCTTTTTTTTTTTTTTAATCTGGTTGGTGGTTACAAGTATATGTTCACTCTGAAAATGTACTCAGCTATAAACTTATGATTTGTATACTTCTTGTATATATATGTGTGTGACTATATATATTTTTAATAAAAGAAAAAATAAGCAAATATAAGGGATTACCTTTTAGCTTTCAGTTATGATTAAATTCAAATCATTATCAAAATAACATGCCATTGTTTTTGTCCATCTGATTGGCATCAATTAAAATACTAATAGTTCGAGAGGATGCAGATCAGTAAGATATTTTAATCTTTTTGTAGATTTTAGGAGCTGGAAAATCACTTTGGAAAAATGGTACTATTTTATAAATTAAAATTATGTTAAACTGAGAAATACTATCCTAACTGTATTACCAAAAGAATTTCTTATAAGGTATATCAGAAGACAAGATAACAGCAGCACACTATACAAAAATAAAAGTCAGATACAACTTAATGGCCATGAACAGGAGCGTAGATAATACACTTTGAAGTAATCACAAAATGGAAGTGTTTAACATGAAAGGATATGAACAAGCTGAAACTACGTTAAAAAAAAAAGGATGAATATTAACAATGTGATTTAAAGTTTAACAAGTTATAGGAGATTATATTTCATGATACCATTTTTAAATTAAGCACAATTAAAATAAAAATTAATTTTTCAGGAATTTTTATAGACTGAACACAAATAAAAATATATACAAGGAAATAATAAACATAGAACTATAGACGGTGTTTTGTTTGTTTGGTTGTTTTTGTTTTTCAGTTTGAGGGTGGCAGGTATCTGGATGGGGTAGGACCAAAATTGGATGATGGAGGTCTTTGTTAGTGTTCTAGATTTTGTGTTAAATAGTGGGTTTATAGATGCTTTTTGAACTTTTAAGCACAAATAGATGACAGCCATGTAGATCGAGAAATAGACAAACTTATCGGCAGGTAGATGACAGACACTATCAGTCTGTCATAATCAAAATGAAATAGGTTGGGACCTGGGACCCTTTACTGCAGTGTTTGCACCTGGACAAATGTCTCCTTGAGCAAGAGAATACAAAGAAACTATAAGGGATTAAAAATAACTGGGTGCATGAACAGTTGGGGCAAATTATGAACAAGATACAAAAAGACCAAAACCCAACTGCTACTTCTGAGGTGTCTGGAGCAAAAGCAGTGTCCTGCCCATGATCCCATGCACACAGCACCACCAAGGGGGTGGGCAGACCACCTAAGCCACCCCTCCAGTCCACCCACTGGTCAGCCCTCACCCTCACCCCATTTAAGGGACCAGCTACCCATCCCCACCCCCACCCCCAGGTAGCAAGCAAGGGAACCTGTTACTTGTTTTTACTCCCTATGCTACAGCATGAGTCCCAACAAATCCTTGCCTGAATTTCTCATCTGTCCTCTTATCAATTTCTACTGATTAAAGAGTCTAAGAACCTAGGTCAGTAACAAAAGCATGGATCCAAGTTTGTGTGCCTTTCTCCACAAAAAGGAAAAAAAAAGAAATTAAGAAATAAGGAAACAAAAGAAAGATAGTCCTCAAATCAGTAAAAACCTACTTCTAATTAGCACTTGTAATTTGGAGCTCCAATCACAGAAATTTTATTGAAGGGAAAATTTGTTTCTTGAGTTGACCTTTATTTATTGTCTTCACTAACAGCAAGATTGAGCTCTTCAAAGAGCAATGCACTTGATCTTTATACCACTATTATATTATTTAAAAATATAATTTTTGAAGGTCAATCTCATTTGTTTCTTCACAAGTCTAAACTATTATATTAGAATAAGCTTTCTATTAGCAGACTTTAACCTGGCATCTAACAGAGCAGTTTAGCATTTACTTTATTAACTTAGTTATTTGACTTGCATTCTGATAACATACTTGGTGTTCAATTATCCTTCACCAGCCCCTAGTACAGTTTAATTCCATGAGCGACAGATTACAAAGAAGTATCAATTTTGAATAGTGACAACTCGTATAAAGAGATTAATAAAGGAAAATTAGAAGGCATTACAGAATAGTTCTATGATCCTGGCTAGGTTTTACCTTTCTGACATATTAAAAATATTAAAAACCAAGGTCTACAAAGTAGCTTATGGTGTATTTTTATAAATAATCCTATCTGTAAGACTCAAGTAATTTAAGAATTGTCAAGTAGAAATTCAAGAAAAATTGTAGAATGTTTCTTTTTTTTGGTACTACATATTTTAAGTTTTTAACTATGTCACATTCTTTCATAGTACAAATGTTAGATTTGGGGAGAGTTTTGTACTATTATTTCCAAATTGCAAAAATTTCAAGTTTGTTGCTGTTGAAAATATTTTTTTTCATTTTTCTAAGAATCTTTTTGTTTTTTAACATCTTTATTGGAGTATAATTGCTTTACAATGGTGTGTTAGCCTCTGCTTTACAACAAAGTGAATCAGCTATACACATAAATATATCCCCATATCTCCTCCCTATTGCATCTCCCTCCCTCCCACCCTCCACATCCCACCCTTCTAGGTGGTCACAAAGCACTGAGCTGATCTCCCTGTGCTATGTGGCCGCCTCCCACCAGCCATCCATTTTACATTTGGTAGTGTATATACGTGCAAGCCACTCTCTCACTTCGTCCCAGCTTACACTTTCCCCTCCCCGTGTCACCAAGTCCATTCTCTAGTAGGTCTGCATCTTTATTCCCGTCCTGCCCCTAGGTTCCTCATGACCATATTTTTTTGCTTGTTTTTTAGATTCCATATATATGTGTTAGCATACGGTATTTGTTTTTCTCTTTCTGACTTACTTCACTCTGTATGACAGACTCTAGGTCCATCCATCTCACTACAAATCACTCAATTTCATTTCTTTTTATTCTAAGAATCTTATATAACAATGTTTTCAAAAAGTAACACACTTTTTTTAGTATTTTCAAACTGAAATAAAATCCATTGGTTAGTATAATTAGTTTTTCCTTATTTTGTGTTTTCCAACTTTACTTCTCTTTCATATATTTATTGGTGAATTTAATTATCTAAGTATACATTTATTAAGATATGTTATAAACTAACTACATTTTCAAGGTTCCAATCATGAAAACTAAGAATTTTGGCCTTTGCCTTTGGTGAAATATAGCTTAAGAATTTTGAATATAATCAATACAAATTCTGCTCAATAATGGCTTTTATAATGAGAACATCCATTTAAAGTATAAGTTCATAATAGTAGCTAAGCTCTATCATGTGCCAGATAACATGATAAGTGCTTTCCTGTCTTATGCAGCCCTCACAACACAGCTATGAGCCTCAGCTTCCTCATTTGTAAAATGAGGATTAAATATCCCTCATGTTTCTTATCATTAAAATATATCATAACTTATTGGCAAGAAGTAACTGCTAGCTACTTTTTTCCATACAGAGATGCATTATTCATGTTCTAATAAATTCACATATTACAAGTAATTAAGCAAAAAATGTCTAGTGAATTCTAACTTTTAATTAATTATTCAGTACTGCTGAAGGTAAAGTCAGATTTAGGTCTGTTATTAAAGTGATGAGATTAAACAGAAAATATTCAATAGCAGCCTCACCACTGTCATAAATGTTCACATCAAATAATCTGACACCATAAGAATTGGAGGAAAATATTACCCCCTGTGTCAGTGGTGTTGTGAAAGTAATACAAGCTGAAGGCAGAAAACCTGAATTCAGATTTATACTGTTTACTAGTTGTATACTGCTGGGCAAGCAACTTAACTTCTCTGAACTTTATTCATTCATTTGTTAATGCTCAAAAATCATGCATGGAGATATCAGACTAACTGGCTCCACTTTCTTCATCTTTACAATATAGGTAATGACCAAGTCAGAAGTAGTTGTATACTCCAAAGATGTCTAGGTTAATGTGTTACATTGCAGGCCATAAAGTCCTACAAGGTTGTAATAAATTATTAAGATAAGTGAGCAGTTTTACCAAAATAAGAATAAGATTGTTTCTATTTGTCTATTTTACCACCAGAGAGCTATATGCCTTTGATGATTTCTTTTAAGAATTTGTCTTGGTTACAATAGTTTCCCAGGTCCCACTGGCACTATCATTCTATAAAATTTATCATTGCATTGATTCATTCATTCATTCATTCATTTAATTCCTCTGTATATCCATTTGTATATTTTTTATTGAAGTACAGACACTATTCAAATGCTTTTTCTGCATCTATTGAGGTAATCATATAATTTTTATTTTTCCTTTTGTTAATGTGGAATATCACATTGATAGATTTGCATATGTTGAACCATCCTTGTAACCCTGGAATAAATCTAACTTGATCACGGTGCATGATTTTTTTTATATATTGTTGGGTTTGGCTTGCTAATATTTGTTGGATTATATGTGCATCTGTATTCATCAAAGATAATTTTTTTGGTAGTGGCACTGTGTGATTTGGTATTGATGGTGGCCTCATAGAATTAATTTTAGAGTGTTCTGTCTTCTTCAATTTTTGGAATAGTTTGAGAAGGAGCTATTAGTTCTTTCTGTGTTTGGTAGAATTCCCCCATGAAGCCATCTGGCCCAGGACTTTTGATTGCTGGGAGGTTTTTTTTTTTTAACTACAAATCTAATTTCACTACTTGTGATTGGTCTGTTCAATTTGTCTATTTCTTCTTGATTCAGTCTTGGCAGGTTGTATGTTTCTAGAAATTTGTCCATTTCTTTCAGGTTGTCCAATTTGTTGGCATATAACTGCAGTATTAGAATTCTTGGTATCTCTGTGATATAAACTTTTATTTCTCCTCTTTCATGTTTTATTTTGTTTATTTAGGTCTTCTTTCTTTTCTTCTTGATGAGTCTGGCTGAAAGTTTATGAATTTTGTTTACTTTTTCCAAAAAAACAGATCTTGGTTTCACTGATCTTTTCTATTGCTTTCTTTTTTTTTTAATTTTCTAATTTATTTCCTCCCTGATCTTTATTATTTCCTTCCGTCTGTTGACTTTAGGCTTTGTTTGTTCTTCTAATTCTTTCAGTTGGTATGTTAGGTTATTTATTTGAGATTTTTCTTGTTTCCTGAGGAAGGCCTGTATCACTATAAACTTCCCCCTCAGAACTGCTTTTCCTGAATCACATAGATTGTGGAGTGTTGCGTTTTCATTTTCATTTATCTAGAGGTGCTTTCTGGTTTCTCCTTTGATTTCGTCATTAACCCATTGTGTTTTTAGTAGCATGCTGTGGCACAGAATGAGCAGGCTGGAGCATTCATTCACTCCAGGCTCAGGCACACGATGAGGTGATTGCAGGAAACCCAGGAACCGCTAGAGCAGACCTCTCTCAGGGGCAAACCAGCACACGCTTGCTCCTCACAAGCAGAATCTAAGTTTTTCCAGCCTTTCTATCTCTCCCAGAAGTCCTTCAACCACCCAACAGGTCTTCTCTCTTCCACGTAGGATCCCATGATTGGGATTCCTAGCCTATGGCTAACACCACTCACTCCCCAGAGTAGGTGTCTGCCAGTGCAATCTCCCTTTTCCTGAGTTCTTTCCCAGGGGCACAGGTCCTGACCTGATTGCTTTTCCACTCTTTCTACTTGATTACATGTGTATATTTCTTATAGCCTTGGTTGTACAGGAGTCCTTCTGCCAGTTTTCAGTTAGTTTCAGATTAAAGTGTTCCACATATGTGTTTTTGATGTGTCCCTGGGGGAACTGAGCTCCACGTCCTTGTACTGTACCATCTTGATCTCCTCCTCCATTTGTATATTCTTAAGAGAAAAGAAGTTTGTGGCTTTTTTTTATCTAATAAGTGCTCAAAACATTCTGAAGATGCTACTATATGAATTTTACACAGATGAGGGAAAAAACTGTGCTAGATGACAAATGTTATCCCTTTCCTCTCGATTGTTATCTCCTTATATATTTTTCTTTCTTCCATTGTTCAATTATGAGAAAAATATACTTTGAGGGTAGTATTTTCTTTGTTTTAACCCTTTTCTGTGTCATATAATACAACATCATATTGTCATTATAAGGTTTCCAGGTAGGTGTGGGGTAGGTGTAGACAAAGATAAGGATGATGGATACCTGAGGACAGTAAGGCCATGCAAGATGGTCCTCAAGCTCACTCCTTAACTGACCAAATTATCTTAGGTTGGGGTAAATGAATTCAGACTTAGGGGATATTAAATTTAAGAACAAACATCCTACCACCGGTATTTCATTAGGCTCAACAAGGCTGGAAACTTGCTGGTTGAGTAGAATTAATAAGGAATAAAGTATAGCAATCACAAGATTAATAGACTGCCTCCAAGCTTTTAGAGACACACACATATGTGTCTGTGATTTAAGAGGACATCAAAAGTAATGTTACTTTTATAAACTAAAAGCAGCCTCTGCTGCAATCTAGTTTCTTTAAAAAAGTTTTATTTTCTAATTACTCTTATCGAGAGGTGAAATTTCCATAACATAAAATTAAGCAGTTTAAGTTGTGTAATCAGTGCCATCTAGTAAATTCATAATGTTGTGCAACTGCCCCTTCTAATTCCAAAACATTTTCATCACCCCTAAAAAAATCCTTGTACCAATCAGACAGTCACCCCACATTTCCCTCTTCTACAAGCCCCTAGCAACTATCAGTCTGCTTCCTGTCTTTACATGTTTACCTATTCTGGATATTTAGTATAAACTGAATCAATTTTTAACTATATCTTCATGCTTTTTGTACTTTATGTACTTTTTGACACTTGCACATCTCAGAGGATAATAATACTCTTCCTGTGCATCATATTATACTGTTACTAATGTCACTACAGCAGATGTAGTGAGAACTTGTCTCATGCTTACACACTTTATTTTTAATTACCCTCATGGTCTAGTTAGTAATCCTTAATGATCCTATTCATGGTAAAAGTCAACCTCATCTGTGATGGATATAGCTGAGTGCCAAGTAAACTACCCTTATAACAACACAGAAGTGAAGTGATGTCTTGGGGTTCAACAAAATTGTGCTCCACTCTTCTGAAATAATATTTCTCCTAATATTTCATCAGGGATGTGTATGTGTGTGTGTGCATGTGTGTTGAAATGATACTACTTTATAAGAGGTATAGTAAGTGATGCCAAAAAATGTGCAGTAAGATAGTTATTCATTCTCTAGTTCAGTGGATTTCAAAGATGTGTTCTAATGGTTCCAAGGACTACTAGAAATAGTATAATATTGGCTTGAATTTTGCTATATTTTCAAGTTACCTAAAGGCTTCTATAACCATCTGTGCTTTTTTCCCCCTATATTCTCTCTCTCTTTTGTCTGGCTGAGTAACTTGACCTAGGGTGTGCTAATAATAGGTACCACTCACATTATATTTTCATGTGCTCACCTCAACCTAAAAATGAGTTTGTGGGTTTTCTTTCCTGTGGATCAACAAAAGGAAACAAGGTATCATGTTTTTTATTTTGACTTATAGATAACAGAAGAGCGAAATGTGGCTTGTAGATCTTTAGCTCCAAGCTATTGATGTCTGCTTTTAAGTTATGAAATACTTGCACAGTTGTTCATGTTAGCCATTTTATCCATATTTGTTGCTTACTTTGTGTAACATTCTTCAGAAAAAGCCAGTGATGTTTAGTAATTACTATTAAACAACTGGCATTTGTTTCGACTGAATAAATGAATGAATGAATGAATAAACAAGCAGCAATTCCTAGCTTATATCATCTAAGCAGTTGTCTGTTTACTGGTCTACCTCTCCTGCTTACACTGAGGATACTAAGGTCAGGTAAAGTGCCTTTAATATATTCAATTCCACTGCTGAGTACAGCACTAGGTACAAAGTATAGGCATAATAATCACCTGATAAATAATAAATGTAAGGATAATATTTTAAAACATATATTTGCTGTACAACTTAATGTGCAACACTTTTTGTTCTGCATAAGGAAGCACAGACATTCTAGGAAAGCAAATATATATATCATACAAAATATCTAATTTCCAACTAACTCTACATTCCAGGTCAAGAACCAGTGACAGCAATGATGTTGGCAAAAATGATACAGGAGGGGCCTCTAATGGCTTGTCTCACACCAGAAACGTTGAAAGTCTGACAACAATGATCAGAATCAACCTTATAATAACTCTAGAAAATAGTTAAAAGTTTACAGCAAGTGAGCAAATGCTTAAACAGGAAAAAGACAACTTAAAACAGCAGAAATGATTTGTAGCATTTTAATTTAGCTCTGCCTACCTCCCCTCTTCCAGGCCTGAGGTGGTTATAAAGATGGCAGCATTCCCAGTGTCGGTCCCTGGCTCTTCAGGTCCCAGAGCAGATCTCATTTCCAAAGAATTGTGTTTGTCTATTTTCATCTGTGTGTGAGTTCCATGACCAACTGACACAAGGGACCTACCTTTGCTTTGCCTAATTCAGAAGTCTCTCAGGGAGGAGAAGCCACTATATGGATGGTGTCTCTTGAAACCATTAAAAGATAAATAAAGAGGCCACTGCCCCCTGGGGCAAAATGTTAACAGTCAGGGCAAACAGTAGATACAACCAAAACCAGGGAGGAACTGGAAAGTGACAAAATTTGGGGAAAAAGGTCTTTGAAAAGATCCTGCATATAGAGGGAAATCTAAAAAGTCATGCAAATGTCCTGGACAGAATGCATCCTCACTCTGCCTGATTTGTATGCTCAGCATAAGCAGGAAGTGAAAGCTAAGGTAGAGTTGGGGAAAAAAAAAAACCAGTGTGGCTAGGCAATGAAGGAATTTCCCAACACACATCCAATGTGCAAAGACCTGGAAAGTACTAGTAATAAATTTAACCAACATGGTGCAAGACCAAAATAAATATAAAGATATTCTGTGTTTATGAATTGGGAGACTTAATATTGTTAAGATGGCAAGGCTACCTAAATTGATCTACAAATTCAAAGCAATTCCTATCAAAACTCAGTGGTCTTTTTTTTCCAGAAATAGAAAAGCCAATCCTGAGATCCATAGGGAATGCAAAGGACTCTGAATAGCCAAAATAATCTTGAAAATGAAGAACAAATTAGGAGGATGCACATTTCTCAAACACGATCTCAAAACTTACTACAAAGCTATAGTAATAAAAACTGTAATATTAACATAAGATAGACATACAGACCAATTGAATAGAATTAACTGTCCAGAAACAAACACTCACATTTAAGGACAACTGATTTTTGACAAGGGAGAAAAGAAAATTCAATGGGAAAAGAAAAGTGTTTTCAACAAATGGTGCTGGGTCAACTTGTCAACACATGCACACATGAATGCACACACACACCTTGAGTACATTTTGACCCCTAACATATGAAAATGAACCCCAAATATATCAAAGACCTAAATGTAAGAGCAAAAACTATAAAACTATTAGAAGAAAACATGGTAAAATTTCATGGTTCTGAATTTGGTAATGGTTTCTAAAATATGACATGAGAAACACAAGCCACAAAGAAAACTACTACTGTTAGACTTCATCCAACTTACAAACTTTTGTGCCTCAAAGGACACTGTCAACAGAATGAAAAAACAACTCACAGGATGGAAGAGATTATTTTCAAATCACATATCTGATAAGTATCTAATATCAAAAAAATATAAAGAAATCTTACAAATCCACAAAAAAAGACAAGCAACTCCACTAAAAAAATGGGCAAAGGATCTGAATAAACATATCTCAAAGTAGATATGTCAATGTCCAATAAGCACATGAACAGATCATTGAAGTCATTAGTTATTAGGAAAATGTAAATCAAAACCACAATGAGATAGCACTTCACATCCAGTAGGATGGCATAATCATAAAACAGATAAAAACAAGTGCTGATGAGAATGTGGAAAAATTGGAACACCCCTAATATTAAAATGGTACAGTCACTTTGAAAAACAGTTTGGAAGTTCATCAGTAAGTTAAATGCTGAATTTTCATTTGACCCAGCAGTTCCACTTCTAGGTATATATTCCAAAGGATTGAAAACAGACATCCAAACAAATACTTATAAGTGAATGTTCATAGCAGCACAATTTACATTAACCAAAAGGTGAAAAGAACAGAGAAATAAAATATATTATAGCTATATAATAATTATTCAGTCATAAAAAGAAATAAAGTACTAATAATATATTATATATGCTATAATATGTATGAACTATGAAAACATTATGCTAAGTTAAAGAAACCAGACACAGAAGGCCACAAAATTATATATTATATAATTCCATTTATATGAATTACCTACAATAGACAAATCCAGAAAGACAGAAAACAGGTTTGTGGTTGCCAGGGTCTAGGGAGAGAGTAACTGCTTAATGGGTACTGGGTTTCCTTTTGGGTGGAAGAAAAAGCTCTGGACTAGATAGTGATAAGAGTTGCTTTACTTGTGAATGTACTTAATGCTCCTGAATTGCACACTTAAAACAGAGAAGGTAAATTTCATGTCACCTATATTTTACCACAATTAAAATAATGTAAAAAGAAAATGGTAACCTATTTTTTCTCACTTCTATCTAAAAACTAAATATATAAGAAAAACTACTGCAATTAATCTCTGCCCTTAACTTAAAATTAAAAGGTAATCTCTATCTAAAAGTAAAATAAATAATTTCTAAGACTCAAACTGTGATCTACTTCGAGAGCTACTGGCGAATGGGAGAAATGTGAATAGTGACTCAGAATTTTTCAAAATGATTCCAATATAGCCACATAGCACTCTTAAGAGAAAGAAAGTGAGTGTTGCCTTGTTTAATTTTTTTCCAAAACCACTGTACAAAAAGAACAAAATGCTTTTTAGTAAATAAAATAACATCTGTGGTTTATGAAATAAAGAGAAGGATAATTATTCAGTCAGGTTAATGATCTATAATCTTAGTTCAGTAACTTTAATGTTATTTATGTCTTCTAAAATAATGAGAATAGCCATAGTCAATACCCTTGGGAAAGATTCTGAAATTATTACAACAAAAATATTTGATTCACAGTAGCTTCTAGCACTTTCCCTTGATGTTGTGCCTCCCAGCTTATGCTACTTCACGATAAACAGTGCCCCTAAGATAAATAATGTGTTTATCTTAAACATGATATTTCAAGTGCTAAGTTTTATAAATTGTATTCCAGACTTCCTAGAAAAGTAAACTAGAATAAGTGATAGAATATTTGAACTATAAGACTCCTTAGTGATTTACAGAATTTACTAATCATTTTAGAAAACTGATTCCCAGAGATTTTAAGTGTATTATTTTTTGCATAATGTCACACAGCTAATTAGTAGTCAAGGGGCACCAGACATCCAATTTAGTGGGGGATTTTTTTCCCCTTGTATTTCTCTAATTACTTCTGCTGCTCACTAATAATCCTTCATTTCTTTAAGGATAAAAACCTCTTCAACGTAAAATGCTTTAGGTACTTTTTATGAGTGGTTTTACCTAGGGTCATCAAGAAAGGCTTCTCTGAAGACGTGTTATTTGAGTTTGGTTCTGAATCATAAGAAGGAGATAGCTATGCAAATATTTGAGGGAAAGTTCAAAGAAGAAGGAAGAGTAAGTAACCATGGAGGGAATGACCTTTACATATCTCAGATTGAAAGTCACTGCACCTAGAGCATGGTGAAAGTGGGAGAAACATGAGAGAGATGAGGTTGGGCAGGTAGGTAGAACCTGCAGAGCCTGGAGGCCATGGCAAGGAGTTTACTTTTATCTTAATTGCAATAAAAAGACATGGAGGATTTTAAGAAAGGACATTACATCTCTGATTAATATTAAAACTTAATCCATAGATACCGGTTCTATGGAGTATGGAGCACCGTTGAACAGGATTATAGCAGTGGAGATGCATGCAGATAAAATGGTCCAATCCTGGAGCTAGCACCAAAGACCTTATGGAAAGACTAGATGTAGATTTTCAAAGAGAGGAGTAAATTACGACTCCTTTATTTGTAGGCTAAAAATCTAGGTAAATTTTGTTGACATTTACAGATTTGGAAAAGGAAACCAACTGTTAAGTTTTGGCCACGTGAAATCGAAGCTATCAATTATACAGCCCAGGGAGACATGGAATAGTCAGCTGGACACATAATCCTTGATCTCAGAAGTCAGAACTGAGAGGAGACATAAATTTGGATGCTATGAATGGGTTTCTTTAAACTTTACAATTAAGTTAGATCCCTTAGGAGAAAGGAGAATAGGGAAGATCACCAGGGACTACTCCCTAGGATACTCCAACATTTAGAAGTATGTAACAAAGTAGAAGCCAGAAAAGGAAAATGGAAAAGAATTCCCATTAGGAAGACAGAAAACTCCTCCAGAGACACTTTCAGAGGTCTTTGAGAATGTGTTTCAAAGAAGGAAGCAGGGAACTGTGTCAAAGGCTGCTCAAAAGTCATGGAGGATGGAAGACGGAGAATTAACCATTGTGTTTCCCAAGAAGTAGATTATAAAGGCTTTAAAAGCGGAGTGGTGGGATTAAAAGCCGAACGGTAGACAAATGAGGTACATACGTCAGATGAAAAGGTAAAGATATATATATTTTTTTGAAATGTTGAGTTGTGCATGGGGCAGGGAAATGGAGCACATGCTGGAGTCAGAAGTATATGAGTGAAGGCATATGAAGGCACGCAATTTATTGGTATGGATGGTTCCTCATAAAAATTCTGCAGAGTATACATACATTTTCTCAAAGTTTGTAAATGAAGAATCTGTGGCTCAGTGACTTTGCTGAAGCCCTACTGACTGTTAGAGGGACTTTATTTCTGAAACCTGAATTCTAAGTATTATTTCTCCCCAAATCACTTGATATATAATCTAGGGTAATCAAGCTGTTAGTAAAATGCCTTTTTTAAAGCTGCTTTTGTCAACCTAAATGTCCATCAACAGATGAATGGATAAAGAAGATGTGAGGTATATAATGGAATATTTCTCAGCTATGAAAAAGAATGAAATATTGCCATTTGCAACAACAAGAATAGACCTAAAGATTATCAGACTAAGTAAAGTCAGACAAAAACAAATATTATATGATATCATTATATGTGGAATCTAAAAAATAATACAAACAAATTTATTTATAAAACAGAAACAGACTTCTAAAACAAATTTATGGTTACCAAAGGGGAAAGGGGAGGGATAAATTATAAGTGTGGGATAAACATATACATTATTATATGTAAAATAGATAAACAAGTATTTACTGTAGAGCACAGGGAACTATATTTAATATCTTGTAATAATATCTTGTACAATATCTTGTAATAACCTATAATGAAAAGAATCTGAAAAAAAATCTAAATCACTTTGCTGTACACCTGAAACTAATACAATACTATAAATCAGCTATATTTCAATAAAAAAGGTGCTTTTGTTATACAATTTTTGAGAGTCCCAGATTCTGTATCTGTGTGCGTGTGTGCCTCACAAGATGAAAGGCTTGGACACAGCCTTTGAATGTCTTTGTTTTCTTAACCTGACAATGAAGGACTAAAGCATAAGTGTACTTAAGTGTGTGTTGAGTCATAGACATGACTGATTGCATGTATACAGCTGTTTACATGAGAGAGATGATCAGATGTCCATCAGAATTTTGTGAATTCCTACCACAGAGTGAGACATGCTTAGCAATGACATTCTGGTCTCAGTTCCACCTACTTCTGCATCTAGGTAACAGCATGTAAATAATCCTTACTAGTGCATTTTGAACAGAGATGTGTGTCAGTTCCAGACCAAAGTGATTAAGAAGTAGATATACATTCATTATGATTTCCCATGTACTGGATACATGCAGAGAAATCAGACACCCTAGAAATGGACATCCCCTTCTCATGGAAAAAGTCTGGATCCCTAAATGTCCTTGTAGAAGGCCACTTACAGATAAGGATCACTAGTATCCAACTTTATATGAACAGGAAATAAACATCGACTCTATTAAACCACTGAAATTTAGAGATTGAGGTATTACATCAGTTACAGTTACCTTGATAAATACACTCAGCTTATGCTGAATCACTGTAACAAATTGTGTAGAATTTGAGAATCATAAATAGTTTAGGGAGATGTGGACATGGTAGTAGTGGTGCTGTGTTCAATAAAAAAAAGTCCCGTTGCTGAGAGGATGGAAGCTTTTATACATTCTATGTGTGATTCTGCTACTTTCTGGGTGTCATGAAGCAGAAGTATCAGAGTACCATAGGAAACCAATGAAACAAAAACTACTCTAGCTAGTAACTGCACTGTTACCAGTAGATGCCAGGCAATTTTTCTTACTGATTTTGAAAGAGCAAGTTAAATGAAAATATTCCTCTAAAAATAGAAATTGATAAAATTAAGTTTGTTTTTTGAATATCTCTTTACCCTGTGGCTAATGTCATTTCATTTGTGCTTTTTTTTTTTTTGCGGTACGCGGGCCTCTCACCGCTGCGGCCTCTCCCGTTGCGGAGCACAGGCTCCGGATGTGCAGGCTCAGCGGCCATGGCTCACGGGCCCAGCCGCTCCGCGGCACGTGGGATCCTCCCAGACCGGGGCACGAACCCATGCCCCCTGCATCGGCAGGCAGACCCTCAACCACTGTGCCACCAGGGAAGCCCCATTTGTGCATATTGATCTTGACAAATGGGAAAGAAGAATGGTATATATTGTCCTTTTAAAAATATTAAAATACAGAGATGGTAGATTTTTCACAAGGATTAAGAGATATAGCAACATTATTAGAGATATTAGAAAGACAGATATGCATATGTGTGTATATAACTGTTGCATTAAATATATTTGTATATATATATTTATATACTTTTATATTTTTTATCAAGGAATTCTTTATTGGCGATTTCATTTTAGACCTTAGTGTTAAAATGAAGACAATCCAGATTTAGGGTTAAAGATGAGGGAAATGATAAAATATTGGTTAATTTAGTCTTAACATATGTAGAGAAATTTCCAAGGCAGAGGGCAGAGGTCTTGAAGCAGGACATAGGCTCAGGAAGATAATTCTATGAACATCAGGGATATTCCCATTTCGGATACACAGGTTCCTTTGTGAGAAAAAGGAAGGAGGAAAGGAATGTACCCCTTTCCTCTAATGTGCTTTCTGTATTTTCATATAAAAACAGTAAAGTTCTAGATTTTAACTATCAGTTATAACTAAGGGCACTTATACAAAGTGACACCAGATTTTCAGGTGTTAACATGTATATTTTTCTAATCTTGCTATAAAATTTAGGGAGTCAATTATTTTAAAGTACCAATTCAAGCACCATGCATTTTATTAATCTCACTTAGGGAGTCCTAAACAGAGAAGCATGTATTAAATCCTACAATTAATTACAAAGTAAAAAGCTCCCTTTCCCAGTCATTTTTTATATAAAAACGTTGCTTATAGAGGCAGCCATGGAATGGACAGGATAGTTATTTCTCCAAATAATGTGATTTGAAAGATGACAAAAGAATTCCATCAACAGTCAAATCGCAATATACTACTTCCTGTTCCCAGTTCCTTGGAGTACAGTCATTCCTTGGTACTGGAGGGAGCTTGGTTCCAGGACTTTCTGTCGATACCAAACTCTGAGGATGCTTAGGTCCCTTATATAAAATGATGCAGTGTTTGCATACAACCTACACATTCTCCTATACACTTTAAATCATGTCTATACTACTAATAATAGCTGATACAATTAACCCTTGAACAATACAGGTTTGCATTGTATGGGTGCACTTATAGGGGCATTTTCTTCAATGAATACATACTACAGTACTACATGATGTGCAGTTGGTTGAATCCCTAGATGTGGAACTAAAGATACGGAGGGCTGACTGTACAGTTTTACTTGGATTTTCAACTCCATGGGGGTTGGTGCCCCTAACCCCTTTGTTGTTCAAGGGTAAAATGTACAATATAAATGGGATGTAAATAGTTACCAGCATGTGACAAATTCAAATTGTGCTTTTTGGGACATTTTGGAACTTTTTTGGAATATTTTTCATTAGTGCTTGGTTGAATCTGTGGATGGAGAATCCAAGGATATGGAGGGCCAACAGAACTACCATATTCCTCTTAAATAAAGCAAACACAATTCTTTCTTCTTGGTTTATAAACTATTTTCTCATCAGTTCCTTATTATTCTTATGCAAATTTTCAGCAGATGAATTAAAACAATCATTTTACTAGTGAAAATAAACAGAATCTGGGAAACTATAATTGCTTAAGATCAACAACCTCCCAGGTACCTGGGTAGAGTTCTAATCTAAAAGTTTTAAATTCACAATTCTTTTATTACATGACACCAATCTTCCTGAACACTTAAGATTCCTACAGCAAAAGGAATGTATCTTTTTCAGAGCCCACTAGATTCCTGAATGTAACCAATAAAGTATCATTACTGTAATGAGAGCTCAATGTTGAGAATGTTTGCAAAGATAATTCCTTTTTATTTCATTTAATTCAAAACTGTTGGCAAGCTTCAAGTTAGTATTCACTTAATGAGTACAGGTCATGTGAAGAAAAGAGAAAGAAAAAGAAATATGACTCAATAATTTGAAACATTTTTCTTTTTGCCAGCAATCAGAATGACAAATTCTACTGAATCACAAACAACTTATAAACGTAAAGCCAGAAGAGCATGTAACTGGAAGGCATGACTTGTGTAATTAGCTTCTCTAGGCTTACCTTGCTTCAATTGCCAAATGAGGTCAATATTAAGAACTCATTATACAACTTTTACTACGTGCCTTGCACTCTCCTCAGCTGAAAAGGATTAATTCTTTAAGGCAACAATTCTAAAAATTCTGATTTTACAAATGAAGGAACTAAGACAAGGGTGCATTAAGTAGTTTCATCAAGGTCTCATAGTTGGGAAATGTCAGAGCCAGGATTCAAATTCAGGTAGTCTAACTCCAAATTCCATGTTTTAACAATTACTCTATAAGCATTTCATACAGTATGAAGATTTGATGAAAAATATCATGGAATGAATTTACAGTGCCAGCCAAAGAATAATTCCGAGTTAATATTATCAACATGCAATGTGTATGCTTAAATACCACTATAATTAAATAAAATAGTATGCTAATAATAATAAATCATTAATATAATAACTAATATCCTATCAGAAAAGAAAACATATTAGGATATATTGTACACTTCTCTGGTTTAAATTTAACTAAGCATAAAAACTGATGGGGTTCAGGGCATTTGGCCCCAAAATGCACCACCTTAGCATGTGGATTATTTCAAGCTGAAGATGATTAAGGCCCAACATACACAAGAAGAGTTTTTACCTCCCTTTTAACTGTCTAAATTAATTTAGATAGGGAGCCTATAGCAGGAAGAGAGCTAGTACCAAAGATAACTTTTTTAACATAAAGACTTCTCCCTGTGGCCTCGCAAACATTTGTCTATCAAGCATTTGCTTTGTTCCATCTTCCTGTGAACTGTCTTCCTACCCTCTGAAGTCTCAGATGCTTACCCCTTTCTCTTTAGCTCAGAATGACATGTAAACCCCAGTTGCCTGTCAGGGAGCTTCTCTAGTCTTTGGGGATCCAGTGCATACATAATTAAATTTGTTTTTCTCCTGTTAATCTGTCTTCTGTTAATTTAATTATTAGGCCAGGTAAAAAATCTAGAAGGGAAAATGGTCAATGTCTTCCCCCCCTACAAAACAAACAAGCAAACATTTACCACCATCACAAGAATCATTAACATAAAAAAAATTAAGTAAAATATAAAGAGACAATAAAAGAGAAGGCTATATAAACCTAGATTGTCCCCTGATGTATAAAATATTCATACATCTATTGAAAATAAATGCTTTTGTCAAGATTTATTTAATCTTCTGGTGGGATATTTGTTTTCTTCTTGTTGTGACTCACTGCTTTCTCTGAAAACTTGATCCTACTCTTAGCTTCTATGTGGTAGGCAGATGTTTTATTTTCTCAAAATATTAATACGTAGAGCAAGGTGAAGTAAGATTTTAAATAATGCATTACATCAACATAAAATAAAATTGAATATTAGACACTCCTCTCTTTAAAATCCCTTTAGTCAAATTAACAAGCTCTATTATTGTTTGACACGCTGAGTCCATCCAAATTCAGCTCATTTTACCTTACATTCTTTTCCCGTCTTTATTTACACAAATTTACCTACTTAGCCCTCTCCAACTTAAGATTTACTTTGGCCTAAAAAGGGCATCTTCTGTGAATTCCCCTTCAGTGAGTGCCCCATACAACTTCCTGACCTCAGTAATTTCAGAGATTTTTTTTCCTCTTCTTCCATTAATTGAAGGGGCGCAGTCCAGAGAGTTAATCTCTCCCTGATATAAATAATATCTCTGTTTAAAGGCAGATACATTTCGAGCCACTTTTGATCTTTCTTATCTCCCCAAGGCAAAGCTGGCTATATAATTTGTGGGATCTAGTGCAAAATAAAAATGGGAGGTCTCTTATTCAAAAGCAGGGAAAAAGCCAGACACAAAAGGCCACATATTATATGATTCCATTTATATGAAATAAACAGAATAGGCAAAACCATAGAGACAGAAGGCAGATTAGTGGTGGCCTGGGGTAAGTGGGGAGGAGGTGATGGGGAGTAAATGTTTGAGTTAGTGGAACTTCTGATTCCCAGGTGTCCTCGGAGACAAGCACTTAATGAAGTTTCTTGTCATTTAAGGTTAGATTCCCAAGGAACAAATGCTTCTGGTAAAGAGAAGCTATTTAATTATTTACTTGCTTAACGCATTTTTTTTGTTACACGTTTGTTTTTCTTTTCTCCTCATGGCCTAATACTAAAGTTTCATATTCTCCGTATATTTATTTTCTATGCTTTACTTCCATTAATTTTTAATTGTGCTTATCATCCCATGACAGGATTGTTTCAATACCCTCCTAATTTGTCTCCTTGCTTCTATTAAATTCAATGCGCAATCCACAGTTTTCCAAAGGGATTGTGTTTTATGTTTATATAATTTCTGCCACTTTCTGACTTCAAAATTTGATTTACACTCATTGCCTGCTGCATAAGTTCAGACTCAACTAGGATGATAAACAATCTCTACAGAGTCTCCATAGACTCTAATTCCATAGGAAGATAAGAAATTTACTAGTAGTCACCCTGTTAATTTCGGTTAGAGAACCAGGAGAAATAGTTACAGTTGGAAAGAATTTGTGGAAAAAGAAATAGGACAAGAAAAGAGGGGAAAAAAAGGAGAAACAATAAAATACTTTTATTCTTGCCACCATAAATGTGAGAGTCACCAAAGATGGAAAGTTATAACTAAGAAGGTAAAAGTCATCAATAAAGACTGCAAGCACCTATTCCTCTTCCAGTTGTGCTGGCTACAGCAATCATTCCTTATAGTATCCCCTCCTTAGGATAAGGGTGAAAAACCACAAGGATTAGGCAAATCATAATAAGAATCTAAGCTAAATATGATCATCTAGAATTGCTTGGGGTATGATCTGTGCAGAACTTTGAAAGAGAACGATGTCTCAAGTGAGTGACAACAAAAAATAAATAATTTCAGTTTTCTATGAAAAGCTTAATTTGAATCTTCCACTGCACAATATTTCTAGGCTATGGAGACCTATGCTTCTCCAGCTGAATTTACTTAAGTCCATGTAGGGAATAGGTTGTGTAGATGCATATTTATGTTGAACCACCTGTTCCACTTATCAACATTGCTGCCTGGAGGGAACCTCAGGAAATCCAAGGACTGATAGTAAGCAGAAGCTCATTCTCCAAGATGTCTTTGTCATTTGGGATGAGATTGGAGCAGCTGTACTTACCAACTGCATACCTTAAACTCCTTGCTCTGCAACCTTCCAGAAATGTTGAACTCCCTCAAGGCATGAGAGAGAGAGAATAGGAAGCCAAAACAAACCAGACTTCTAACATTTTTAAGAGACTTTCCTCTTACAGGAAAGATCCTTTCTATCATTTTTCTCCTATATTTCATTATTTGGAAAGTTCTATTGTATCCTTTAAGATCAATAAAAGATCATCTCCACTGTGAAGTCTTATTGAAACCTCCTGTCAGAAGTAATTATCTGCTCTACTGCTCTATAATATTCTAATGCACTGATGAAACAAAATTATTTTTAAGGCAGGACAAGAAAATTTTAACATAAAATTTTCTCTGCTATTTGAGCCACTACCCCCTTCCCTTTAGTGTGCATTTTGCATCTGAATTATACATTAACTAGATTCTCTTAGACACAGGAATTCCTACTCACCAAAAAAAAAAAAAAAAAAAAAAAAAGAGAGATTTCCACCTGGCTCCAGGAAGATAACTCCTTAGGATGTAATATTCCTTTCTCAATTCTATAAGTGGTCACAATGACCCACTACTCACTGTGGACTATGTAAACTGTCAATATGTTACTTTCAAGTGTAACCACTTCTCTCAAAAACTTACATGACTGTGCTTTGACCTCTAATGGGTGGAACAGTCCTCAAAGTTTTCTAAAAGACTGTCTCCCAGGATATAATACTCAGGTTGGCTCAAGTAAAGTTTTCCATGTCTTTCTTACACTGACTATTGTTTAATTTTTTGTTAACAGCACCATACTTCTATTATCACATTGATGGTATTGTTTTATAATATCTGTTTCCTTGTTTCCAAAGCATTTCCATCTCACTTAGGATAAAATTCAAAGTCCTTACCATAAATGCAAAGGCTCTGTGTGGCCTGGCCCCATGTTATCCTCCTGACCTTATTTCTTTCCATTTTCCTCCTGTACAGGCTTTTGTAGGCATATACTCCAGGACCTTTGCGTTACTGATCCTTTTGACTAAATTTTTTTTCCTTCAGATATATGACTGATTCATTCTTTATCTCCTTAAATTGTCTTATCAGAGAGGTCTTTCCTGATGACTTCACTTAAAACAGACCTATCTCCAACTGCATCAAGTTCTTTGTGTTTACTATCTTTTTGTTTTCTTCAGAGCACTTCTCTCTTGATTTTTAAAACATACTTATTTTTTGATGCTGTCGTCTACCCACCAACCAATTCAATGTGTACTTCATGAGAGAAGGACATTTTTTTTTTATTTACTGAAGGCATTCACTACCCAGGACATTTGCTGGAGCACAACAGGTACTTGATAAATAGTTGCTGAACATATAAGTAAGTTGCAGTCTTGTCCTATAAACTATAGATTCTGTAAAGGCAAGGACTGCATCATGTTTCTTCAATGTCATTCACAGTCATGAACATATAATGAGGGCTTCATAATAATTTTTTTTAATTTTTAATTTTATACAATTTTAAAGGTTACTTTCCATTTATAGTTATTACAAAATATTGGCTCTATTTCCCATATTGTACAATACATCCTTGAGCCTATCTTACACCCATAATGTACCTCCCATTCCCCCACACCTGTATTGCCCCCATAAGAGTTTACTGAAAGAGTAAGGTACTTTTTCTTAGACTATAAAACAAATATTACTCCTAAGTGTATTGTTACAAATTTAAAAGACTCAAACTAATGAAAATAAAGAATGAATCAGTTACGTTTGCAGTTTTTGGTGCTTCTCTTCTTGATCTCAGCTTCTTAAGCCCCCAAGAACATAGTAGGCCCAAATTTCAATTTTTGCCTTCCAATCCCTATGAGATTACAAAAAACCCTATTGGTGTCTCTATCTCTTCATCCTCTGTAGCTTTTATGTATCTTATCCTATGATACTTAGGAAAACAGCAAATTCACTGAAAGGCAATATGACAGATGGAATGTTGGCCATAATTCAATATACACTCCTTCTTTCTGACATTTTGATTCAGAACTTCCCTGCCACCTTCATACAAATTTGTTTTTGTGTATGTATACATTTCACCTATCTTTTCTAGTTGTTTTCAGTAAGATCATTGATCGTTGCTGCAAACTACTTCTTCATAGTAAAAAATAAACATAGATATTATTTTGATATTTCAATCAAGCAAATTGAACTATAGGCATGCAATTTGTTATAGCTTCTTTCAGGATGGAGTATTTGCCATTCCTGACAATTAAACCGTTAAAAGAAAAACACGGTTGACGATGACACTATAAGATTTTGCAGTTAAAAATTTTTGCAAATAAAATAAAGAATTCTATGTATTTTTAACACAATCACTTTTCTGTCTTGAAAGTTTTCAGGTCATAAATAAGGACCAGTGAATGCATGAGTAGAGTATTAGAAATCTTCACACCTCAACAATTTAAAAATAATAAGTACTAAATGTACTGGAATGTGCAAAAATAAGCACCTAACAAACCCTGGCTATCAGACTAGGCTATCACACTGACCAACCTTCTTATTCTTCTTTCTTCCACTTCAGATTAGGAACATTACTCTATTCAAAAAAGGATAATGTAATGGAAATGGTTGATATAGCTGTTCCAGCTAGAAACTGTAAAACATTTAGTATGACATTAGACTAGAAATGAATATGAGACATAGTCAAGGACGTAAACTACAAAAAAAATGGGAAGATAACATATATTTGCACACACAAAAAATATTAAACTCTCTTGAATTGGCATCATTTAAGTTGTGAGAAGTCAATAAAATACAAGCGTCAGCATTTTTACAGAAGTTTCATTCATGCATGCATACATTCAGCCAATATTTGTTGAACTGTGGCAGTCATTCTGGCAATGGGGATTCGAGAGACAACAACTGCTTCTGGAGAAGCTAAATGTCTAGTGGAGAAAACACAAATTAATTGGACAATAACACAAATGCATTTATGACTCTAAATTCTGAGACCTATTGGAAAGAGAGAAAAATGGTATAAGGGGAGAAAAGGAAACACTACTGCTGCCTATCCAAGAGCCACCATCCCTTCTTTCTCTTTAACATAACCATACTCTTACATGGTTAAAGTTTTTTGCCATGGCACACTTCCTTCCTGCTGGGATGTTCTTGACAAAGAGTGTGAAGCTTGGGGCTTTGGCATGTACCTTACCAAGGAGACCAAGCTGAGGAACTGGGGCTGGCATTTAAGAGGCTCTATTTCTTGACATTGTTGAGCCACTAGATTTACCTCCTATGTGAATCTGATAATATTAATACAACTATTTGGGTAATACTCTGATATTTAAAGCTAAACACATCCCCACTGAGAGTCAAAAAAACATCGCTCCAACTAACGTTTCAGGACATATTTGGAGTAATTTTTTTTTTTTTTGCGGTACGCGGGCCTCTCACTGTTGTGGCCTCTCCCGTTGAGGAGCACGGGCTCCGGACGCGCAGGCTCAGCGGCCATGGTTCACGGGCCCAGCCGCTCCGCGGCAGGTGGGATCTTCCCGGACTGGGGCAAGAATCCATGTCCCCTGCATCGGCAGGAGGACTCTCAACCACTGCGCCACCAGGGAAGCCCTGGAGTAATATTTTTTTGACTCTCAATGTTTCAGGACAGGTATCACAAAGCTAGATTTTATTTCCCCAAAGCTATTCTTCCACTTTGCAATACTAGCTATGTTGTACTGACTACTTACAGTTTGCCAGCATCACACATATTATTTCTAATTCTTATAAAATTTGAAGAGATAGATATTATCCTTTGTTTTCCATATAAGAAAACTGAAATACAGACAAAGTAAGATTTTTTCAGATCATACAGCTAATGAAAGTTGGAGCCAGAATTCTTATCCTTGTCTCTATGACTCCAAAGCCCAGGATTTTCCCAATAAATTATGGCAAATATCTCATGACTCTGACATTTAACTGATTCAAATATTAACTTATTATTAGGAAAATAGAAAACCATGTGACTCAATTAATTAATTTTAGCCATAGAATTGATGAATGAGAGCCTCAGATCGTATACTCATAGAGATACTTATTGTCACATTTATTTAAAATTAGTACACCTTTCAAATAAACTTGAGGATAAATCCAGATATAATTGATCAGTAAATCTTATGAAATCAAGAATAGTGTAATAATAATTCCAAATTACTCTGCAACTTAGGTTTTTTTTCCTGTTTCTGAGTAGACTAGAATTCACTATAAATTCATATTTTCTCCAAGAAGTCATAGTGTAAGAAAATAAAAAATATATATTTAGATCTTAAAAGTTCTCATCACAAGAAAAAATATTTTTTAAAATGCAGTCATTTATGTATATATGTATATACATAAATACACAATCATTATAAGTAACTATTAATTACCTCCTTATGATTGTTCCCATTTTATAATATCACATTATCTAATTATTTTAAGTGGATATTGCTCAAAGAGTTAGATGTTCATTAGAAAGGAGCATTTAAGAATTAAGGTTGACAGTATTGCTGTCTCTTGTATGTCAAAGGAAATTTTACTTTTTAATAATTTCTATTATCACCCATAGAAATTGAGGCTATTGCATTTTGAAGGTTTTAAAAACAATTTTAAATGAAATTTTCATTTCTCTGCCTCACTAATACACATATTAAAGCCAATAAAGCCTTTTAGAACTGTTAGGAGTAAGTGATCTCAAGGGAACAATGTTTTCCAGGGAAATGATAATGGGATACAGAACCTTTCATTTCTGGGTCGCTAGTTTGAAAGTAGCTCTGGTTGTAAGTGATGGAAAGTCATTACTGTTCAATGGCCTATGTGAAATTAGTTGGTGGTTTCTGTCCAGTTCCTAGTGAATAGGTATTCCCATCCCAATTGGCATTAATTAACATGCATGTTGATGGTTTTATTATGAAGACCAAGGGCTACTGGCATTGAAAACTGGATTTTGGAACATATGACAAATGATAGCATGGCTGGGGAAACGTATGTTTCTAAGAATGTTACCATGGAAAGAATCTGAAATTTGTTTTTCTTCAAGAGCCTCTTTGAAAAGTTTCTTTGGTACTCAGAATTTTTAAACAACAAAGGTGTATTTATAACATTGATCTAGTGTTCCACATTCTCAGAATGTTTTTTAAAAACCCCTAATTATTGGAAACACCTATCAGCAAAACCCATAATTGTTACTTAGACTCTACCCAGAAACTAATTCTTAATTTTCTTAGACCAATGACATAATAATCTGGTTAGTTCCACTAATCAATATTATTTGTTTTTCTAGATGATGCTGATGATATACAACCAACTCTGGAAGTGGAACAGAATGTACCTTATAAAGGATCAGCAAAATTCTTTGACTCAAATAGTACTAAAAATAGACACTTTAAATACAGAAGACTTTGCAGCTATCTATATCTGATCTTTCCTAACTACTTGGCAGGTATATTGCCAGAGCTGAAAAGCCAATTATATCAGAATCTCAGATATTCCATCAAACAAACAAATATGTACTGAAAAAAGTGAATGTTTACTAAATATATGGTAAAAGTTGAATAGTAATGTCAATAAGACATAATTCTCTAAATGGGACATCCCTCTCTCTCTCTCTCTTTCTCTGTCTCTCTGTCTCTGTCTCTCTCTCTCACACACACACACACCAATTTAAAAACAAGCCAAGTGACAACCATTTATTGAGTACCTATTATTTCATTGCTTTCCAGGAACTTTAAGCTTCTTCAAAGTAATAGCTCATTAAATACTGACAGAGTATGTGAGGGTTGTCATTATTAGTTCAGATTCATAAGTGAGGAAAGAGTCGTAGAGAAATAGAAGAGCTTATCCATGTTCCACTGGCTAAGTAACAGGGTGAAGTTTCACATTCCATGTTTTCTTCACTTCAAAATCCATGTTTATTCCACTACAGTAAGATAGGAAGTTTATGTCAAGTTACAATTTAGGAGTCTATAAGCAAGTCATTTCTACTCTTTCAGATTTATTTCTTATATGCAAATAAGAGTTGAACTAGATGCATTCCCAAATCCCTTTTAATTCAACTGCCATAAGATTCTGAAAATGTTTTAGTTGGATGATGTAGACAGTGATTGGAATCATTAAAGAATATGTTCTGTCTATGGCGCATCTTAATGGTAGGTCCTGCACAGAGTGCAAAGGGAAAATAGAATTACTTGTTTAAATGTTAGGAAGCTTAGATTAGTGACTACTGAAAGAAAACCCACACAAAACAAATTTTATGTAAGGAATATGTCAAGAATGGTAATGGACAAACATTCATTGCTGGGAGAAGAAACTAGTTAGTAAAACTTAGGCAAATGGAAAACTTAAATCAATAATTTAAAGAAAGAAGACCAAATATAAGAGTGGATACAAGTTTCATCATATATGAAGTTCAAAATCATTCCTGAGTGGGATTTGCTGCTACTAGTTCACATTAAAAGGCCCTGGGCCAGGAATCCCAAGATTTGATGTACTTTTTTCCTCTCCTGTCACACTAAAGACTACACTGTCAAATTCACATTTAAGGATGATATCATGAATGTGGTAGAAATTGAGTTGGCTCTCAAAGCATAACAGGAGCCACCTAAGACATATGAAATAGTTTCTTTGAGTATTCCTAGACTTGTCACTCCGGTATAAGAATTACTGATTCCTGGTGAAAATCGTCTTTGATTTCTTTGTTTATTAAATTGCAGAGTATAAACCAATGCTAGGAAACAGAGAAACAAACTGTTAAAGTCAGCTACACAGAATGAGTCAAATTTTTCACATGACCAATGTGATTAGCTGAATAAAGTCTGTTTACAACACAAGACCCACGACACAAATCTTTATTAAGCATGTGAAAATTTAAGACACTATTAATTCTGTCCACTTCTATTTATTTACTTATAAGTAAATAGCAAAAAATATTGAATTTGACCCAAAACTTTTAAACCCTTTTGTTAAAATTGCCTACAGAGTCCATTGAACATTTCTTTAAAAATAATATAACTGATGGAAAATTTATCAATTGAGGATAGGTTTGGTTTGGGGAAACAGTAAGACCCAGTTTAGCACCAAGTATGATAAATTAAGTAAAAGATTCCAGAAGGAAAATACTGTTTTTGATCAAGTTGAAGTGTGACTAAAAGATAATATGAGTGGGCTTCCCTGGTGGTGCAGTGGTTGGGAGTCTGCCTGCCGATGCAGGGGACGCAGGTTCGTGCCCCAGTCTGGGAAGATCCCACGTGCCGCAGAGCGGCTGGGCCCGTGAGCCATGGCCGCTGAGCCTGCGCGTCCGGAGCCTGTGCTCCGCAGTGGGAGAGGCCACAGCAGTGAGAGGCCCGCGTACCGCAAAAAAAAAAAAAAAAAAGATAATATGAGTGATTTGTGTGTCTGTGACTTGTAAACTAGCACTGATGGCAATTCCTAAGGAAGAAGACCGAAAAAATTTAAGCACTGTTAGAATACTGAACAGTGTCTAAAATCCTCTTGAAATAGGTATTCTGAAAGAAAAGAATTTCTGTTTCAGTTTTTGTATGTGTGCATTTTTGTATGTTTTTCAGGTTACTTTTATACAACAGTTATATTATGTCGTATAGAGAGCAAATATAACAGATGCAAATTAGACATATTAAAATCCATGTTACTCATATGCAACAAACAGGAAGGATTACCTTTAAAAAAATTCAGTGACTGAATAAGCAAAATTAGTGCTTATAGGAGTGGGGAAAATAAATCCCCTAGGCTAGGTCATCAAATCCTGATTGCTTTCCTTGCTCAGAACCTTAAGCAAGATGATACAATTTTTAATATTTCTAACATCTTTTATTTTTACAACAGTAATACTCAGGTTTATTTTGAGGTTAAAGTTAAGTATGTATGTGAATTGCTTTGCCAAATGTAAAATGCTATAGAAAAATTAATATGTAGTTATCCTTTCATTGTTATTTTTGGTGCTATATCAGGTAGCATGCTTTATTTAATCAATAACAGGTAATCAATTTTAAAGATGCTTAAACTGTAAATAAATTTTCATCTCATATAACATTAAACCCAAGTATTCTAGCTTTAAGAATGATTAATTTAGTGACTCAATGAGGTTATCAGCAATCCATCCTCCTTCCATTTCATCACCTCGCCATCCTTTTGATGGCCCAACCACGCTTTGCAAGATGGCTACAATATTTCCAAGTGTCACATCCAATATAGCAGTGGTCATAGAAAATACTTTTCCCCTGTTAAAGTATAAAGCTTCATCTTCCCCTTTATCTTAGAGCATAAGTTATTAGATGTACCTGGGTTACATGGCAAGACCAGACTAGAAACTGACAGGATATATAGGATTATTATGGGACATTAGACTAATTAGGATTTTCTCAAAACTGGGAGAGGGTCAAGTTCTCAGAGAGATGACTATCTACGTGAAATCATGGCACTTTTATGCAGGTAATCAATAATACCTCTTGGTAATCAATAATGACTATTTGCTCAGAGGTTTGGTAGTTGTTACTGGAATGTATTAATTCCTTATCTTTAATTCCCTGAGCACTGGTGACCCAATAGTTGTATAACAGTATAAAGTTCATAGCAGTTATTCATAAAAGTATTCCTACATCTTTGTAGAGGCAAGTGTCCCCTCTTTTCCTGCCCCAATAACAAGCAAAGAGCTACCTTTGGACTCACATGTTTTTATATAATCCCAGTCTACTATCTGTACTTGGTTGACGAAGCCAATCCGAACTCTTTCTCGTGAATTCTTAGAATAAATGTTAAGTGCAAAATATGTTAAGTTTTAACAAATATAAGGTGAGTAACTACCACATAATCATTACCATGTGATCATGATATGGAACGTTTCCATCTCTCTAAAATGTTCCTCCATACCCCTTTTTATTCATTCCCCTCTCCCACCTCAAATCTTTTATAACCACTGATCTACTTTTGCCATTTTAGTGACATATTCTTTAGAAGTACAGTTTTCTTTTGTACCTGACTTCTTTCATTTTGCATAATATTTATGTGCTTCATCCATAAATCATCTGTCCATTTTATAAGGCTGTTTTCTTATTACTGAGTTGTAACTGTTCTTTAAATATACAGGAAACAAGTCTTTCATTAGATAAATGTATTTTGAATATCTTCTCAAAGACTGTGGTGTGCTTTTGTGTTTTTTTAATCAACAGTGTCTCTTAGAGAATAAAAGTTGTCATTTTTCCTTTTACAGTTTATGGTTTTCGCCATCTGAACAAATCTGCCTAACACATGTCACAAATATTTTCTCTTACGACATATACTAGGAGTTTTAAAGTTTTAGCTCTTACATTTAGGACTATGGTGCATTTCAAATTAATACTGATTTATGGGGTAAAAGTTTAATTTTTAGGTGGTGGTGTCTAATTTTTCCAGCTCCAAATATGAAAAATAGTATCTTTTATATTGAATTCCCTTTACGTCTTTGCTGAAAATCAACTGAATATATGTGGGGGGCTATCTCTAGACCCTGTTCTTTTCTTTTACCCACACCACACTGTCTTGATAAACATAGATTTATTGTAAAACTTGAAGTTGAATAGTATACCTTCAATTCTGTATTATTTTTAAAGGCCATTTTTCAAAATGTCTAAGCCATTTGCATTTCTATATAAATTTTAGAATTATCTTGTTAATTCTAACAAAGATGCCAGCTATGATTTGGTGAGGATTGTAACTGAGTCCACAGATTAATTTATGACTTTTTAAGTCATAATCTATGACTTTTTAAATTATTTCCTTGCCTTACTGAAGTGTAGGACATCTGGTACAATGTTGAATAAAAGTGGTGAAAGTGGAAATCCTTACTTTTTTTTGAGATTATGCTGAAAATGTTCAGTATCCCAGCATTAAGTATAATATTAGTAGTAGATATTTTGTAACTGTCCTTTCTGGTTATCTGTTTTATTCCTAGTGTGCTGAAAGTGTTCAATGATGTAAGGAGACTGAATTTTGTCAATACCTTTTTCTTTATATGTTGAGATAATAATAAAATCATTTTGTTTTTGTAGAATGAAGACTACAGATAACAAAAATAATTTTTATAGGTTAACCTTGTGTCCCTGGGATAAATCCAACTTGATCGTGAAGTATTTGGCTTTTTATATATTGCTGGATTCAAATTACTAGAATTTTGTTAAGGATATTTTGCCTGAGTTCATATGGGATATTGAACTGTATGGGTTCTTTTCCTATTTTTTCCCTAATAATTGCTGTTAATAAAAATTCTATGTGAGTGTGAAACTAACAACTGAGCTTCAAAAGAAATGATGCAAAAACTGAAGAAGAAATCTAAAGAAGAAATGGGCAAATCAGTAATTGCAGAGTTATATTTTACTAAGCCTCTGTCAGTAATAGAGAGAACAAGCAGAAATAAGAGTATAGAAGACTTGAACAACCTTATTAACAATCTTGACCTGACGTCTTAAAACTCTCTACCAAGCAATAACAAACGATACATTATTTTCAAATGCTCATAGAACTCTAGCAAGATAGGCCATATTCTGGGCTACAATATCAGTTTCAATAAATTTAAAAGAGTGAAATGATACATATTATTTGACTATGTGAAATTAAATTGGAAATATCCATAACAGAAAGAAATCTGAAAAATCCCTGAATATTTGGAAATTAAACAACAGACCTCTGAATAAGATAATGATCAAAGATGAAATCACAAGTTTAATATATGAGAAACTATATTTAACTTAATAGAATGAAAACACAACATATCAATGTTTATAGAATGGGGCTTACACACTGATCAAAAGGAAATTTATCCTATTAAACAATTATATCAGGCAGTAAGTCTCAAATGATATAAGCTTCTGCCTGAAGAAACTAAAGCAACCAAAAAGAAAAAAAACCTAACGAAAACTAAATTAAACCCACCGCTAGTAGAAAGAGAGAAATAAAGGCAAGTTCAGAAATAAATGAAACTGAAAACAGAACCACAGTAAAGAAAATAAAGGAGACCAAAAGCTAGTGTTTTGAAAGGTCAAGAAAATAGTATTTAAAAAAAAAAAAAAAGGTAGAGAGAGAAGACACAAATTACTAGTATCCAGAATAAATGAGGGGACATTGCAACAGTTTCCATATACATTAAAAGCATATAAGATAGTATTAGGATGTACTCTGGGACTTTCTTTGTGGCTCAGTGGTTAAGAATTTGCCTACCAATGCAGGGGACATGGGTTCCATCCCCGGTCCGGAAAGATCCCACATGCTGTGGAGCAACTAAGCCTGTGCGCCACAACTACTGAGCCTGTGCTCTAGAGCCTGCACGCCACAACTACTGAGCCCATGAGCCACAACTACTGGAGCCCGCCAGCCACAACTACGGAAGCCCATGCGCCTAGAGCCCGTGCTCCACAACAAGAGAGAAGCCACGGCAATGAGAAGCCTGCACACCACAATGAAGAGTAGCCCCCGCTCGCCGGAACTAGAGAAAAGCCCGCGTGCAGCAACGAAGACCCAGTGCAGCCAAAATAAAAATAAATTAATTAATTTTAAAAAAAGATAGTATTAGTATGTACTCTGTGCCAATATGTTCTACAACTTAGAAGAAATGGACAGATTCTTTGAAAGACAGCAACTGTAAAACTCATTCAAGGAGAAATAATTAGCCTGAATAGCCCCATATCCAAGAAATTCATACTAAAAAATTTCCTACAAAGCTCCCAGTTGCACATATTTCATAATAAATATTAGTGGTCATCACTTTTTATTATTAACTTTCCATTGAATTATTCCATAAATATTTATGTAGTAGACTTTAATTCAGAGACTAGACTCTACCTAACTAGTCATTATTTTTTTAAGACCATCATGACTTTACCCAATATCTTCCCTAACTTTGTTGGCTTAAAGACAATAATGGTATCCTTATTCATTTAATATGCTTTAGGTAACATTTATTGCAATTATTGGCAATATTAGAGCTCTTTTTTTACACCATATCATTATCTCCTCAAAATTATAAATACTGGTCTTGCCTTTTTTTTTTCAGTGACATGATTTTTATTTCATCTAATGTCATTGGGCAAAATAATGCACCTTCTCTGTAGACTGACATATCTACATATGCCAATTGGTATATCTTTTAGCTCCCAGAATTCCTTCTGTTTCACTATTTAGCATCATTTAAAAATTATGCTAATAAATTCTTTCTACTGCTAGAGAAGGAATCTGGAACACAAACTTGACAAATGCATAAGGACTTGTTCAAAATATGGCTATAATGCTATAGGCATATTCGATGGTGTAATGCAATAACAAATCTGGAAAAGGCATGTTTAAACTTTGCTAAGTAGTGTTTTTGAAAGGAAACAAATCTGCCTTTAAATTTGATTGAAAATGCTTAACTACTCAATTTCTTCAACTAGCTTTGTTTGCATAAAATTTGGTTTCACTGCTTTGTGATTGTACATTTGCATTTAAATAGATTCATCTCCAAATGCTGTGCAACACACAGTACAAATGTGGGACTGTGAGGCCATTTTGTAGAAGATATTTTTGCTGACCCGATAGTCCAAAATGTTATAAAGCTCTTTGACGTTTTAAAAATTGCACAATGAATTTTATCACGTCTGTAACTCCCAATGAAATTACAATTTGGAATGATTTCTCTATGTGTCTTGAACCTGACTCTTTCCTTCATTCTTTACCTCATTCTAATGCAGACTGATGAAATTGTCTCAGCCGTTTCCCTAACCTCAGATCTAGGTAGAGGGCTATGCAATTTAAGATAAGGCAAACGACATTATGTACTTTTATTGATTTTTCCTTCTGAGTAGCAGTGTCTACGTGACTTTTAATACTGGCAAGCAAAAATCTTCCACACTGTATATGAGGGAGATGTTCAAGCTGCACCCAATAAAGTCTTAATAATAGCATAGAATTGAAACACAGATAACAATACGATCTTAGAATATACACTTGTATCTAAACTCTCACTACATTTTATATGTATGTGTTATAAGTCACTTGTTCTTGACTTATTTCCCTGCTGGAAAGTTAGCTTAACAGAGCTATTGGACAATACATTATAAGAAGTCTCCTAGAATGTTCTTAATTTTGAGATGGTCAGTTCGGTTTTATTTTTCCTTTTAGTTCTCACCTAATCGCTACCTCTGTAAGATCAATTTATTTCTTTTTGCTTAGTACTTTTTGGTTTTAGTTTTGTTAAATTTATTTTTTATTACTTGACTCCCTCACTAGAGTAGAAACCACATGAATATAATTATATTCAATGTAGTTGAACTTATTCATTTGGAAACCACCTCTTTCTAAAAGGTCTGTTTTTTGATAGAAGCTGATCTCTACTACATCTAGAGGTAGGCAAGAGGACTCAAACATAATCTCATCCATGAAATCCCAACCTCATGGCCAGAGCAATTAATTCAATAATGTACACTTGAACTAAATGAATTAAAACTTGAGTGAAGCTCAAGAAATAATCCCCATAGAAGTTCTCCTTTTCCTCTTGAAATAAATTAATAATCACCTTCAGGTGAAAAGGAAAGAGCCTACCTGATAAAAGAGCCAATATATGGAAAACTGAAAAACGAAATGAAAAAAGACAACTCATAACCTGGTTGTATCAAATGATTGCTGCATTAAACTGTACCTGACAATGGGCTCTGGAAATGCGTATTGATATGTTGCAAGAAAATTCTATTTTGCTTAAGCAACATGTGGCTTGTATTGCCCTTTACATGCTAATAATTTCAAAATTTATGTATTTTCCCAAATGAGATTATACAGTGCTATGCTGGTTTATATATAATAGCCAGATCTCCAAAATAACGTCTTGATTTGTAATATTTGCTGCTACTACCATTGAACATGGCGTGAGAAAGAGATCCACAAAATCACCTGTAAAAAAGCAGTATGAACCACTCCAGCCCAACAATGAGGCTAAGCTGTAGCTGTGCCATGAATAACCTCCTTAATTTTAATAGTTAAGTGGGATATTTTTGTCTGGATTGTGACAAAATTTGAAAAAGTAATTGAAATAGTTTTAAGGTCTTTGCCTGCCGCGCTTCATTGTTTGCACATTATTTGAATTGTAAGAGTAAAGAGGGATTTATTTGTGCAGTATGTTGTGTATGAAGTATGGAACATGGATTAGAAAAGGAGAGGCAAATTTCCAAAATATACAAACTGCTCATACAGCTCAATAACAAAAAAACCCCAAACAACCCAATCAATAAATGGGCAGAAGACCTAAACAGACATTTCTGCAAAGACATACAGATGGTCAACAGGCACATGAAAAGATGCTCATCATCTCTAATTATTAGAGAAATGCTAATCAAAACTACAATGAGGTACCATCTCACACAAGTCAGAATGACTATCATTAAAAAGTCTACAAATAACAAATGCTGGAGAGGGTGTAGAGAAAAGAGAACCCTCCTACACTGTTGGTTGCAATGGAAACTGATACACCCACTATGGAGAACAGTATGGAGGTTCTTTTAAAAATAAAAATAGAGCTGCAGTATGATCCTGCAATCCCACTCCTGGGCATATAGCTGGAGAAAACCATAGTTAGAAAAGATACATGCACTCCAATGTTCATAGCAGCACTACTTACAATAGCCAAGACGTGGAAAGAACTTAAATATCCACTGACAGATGAATGGATAAAGAAGATGTGATATATATATATATATATATATCTACTCACATACATACACAATGGAATACTACTCAGCCATAAAAAGAATGAAATAATGCCACTTGCAGCAACATGGATGGATATAGAGATTATTATGTTAAGTGAAGTAAGTAAAGAGACAAATACCATATGATATCACTTATATGTGGAATCTAATATATGACACAAATGAACTTATCTACGAAAGAGAAACAGACTCTCAGATATAGAGGACAGACTTGTGGTGGGCAAGGGGGAAGGGGGTCGGGGAGGGATGTATTGGGAGTTTGGGATTAGCAGATGCAAACTATTACATATAGAATGGATAAACAACCAGGTCCTACTCTATAGCACAGGGAACTATATTCAATATACTGTAATAAACATAATGGAAAATAATATGAAAAAGAACATATATATATATATCTGAATCACTTTGCTGTACAGCAGAAATTAATACATTGTAAATCAACTATACTTCAATAAAATAAATTTTAAAAAAAGAAAAGGAGAGGCAGAGGCAGATATATGATGAAGCAAATTAAGCTTAAGTTTCTGGATTTTTATTTCCATAGGCTTATTCCTACACCAGGAGTATGGCACATGTATGCACAGGATAATATGCTTTTATAAAATTACCAATGCTAAAATGTTTAACCAGTGCCATTTAAGAACACTATCTTTTGGAACTCCAATTTTTCTATACTTTCTGTCGTGTAGGATGCACTGAATGGCCATAGGTGTTTTGAGGTCCAGTTAATGCCCAAGTAGACTGAGGGCAATAGACATGTAGATAAGGACATAGGAGGGTGGTTAGTATGGCTATGTGCGAATCAGTAGCATATAAATGTTTCTTGAAGTCATGAAAGAGCCTGACAACCCCCCAAATATGTGCAAATTTTTTTAAAAGTGGCTAAAATTAAAATATTGGAAATAGCATCATTTAAGCAGTAGGAGAAGGCAACCAGGGAAGAAAAATATAGAAAGGGAAATAGAAATCTGTAGTGGTGTGGAAAGTACTGGAGGTCAATTTCAAGAGGGGACTTGATCAGATGATTTCAAAAAGGACGAGAGGCAATTAGATCTAGCCAATAAGAAATTAACTTAAAATAATCAATTCAACAGAGGTCTAGGAGAAGAAACCAGGTGACAATGAGACAAGGGAGCAACAGTAAGAGCTGTTATAAGAGAATTGGGCCATTCTTTTAAAATATTTTGTTGGAATGTAGAAATGTAATAACACTAGGATGATTCCCAAGATTTAATCCTAGATTTGAATATTCTAAACACACATACACACACACTCAAGAAGTAATATAGTCAATTATCTTATATAACATATGCATATAAAATTAATATAATGTAAATGTAATTACTTTGTCTCTAGGTAAAAATCAAAGCAATACTAATCAGAACATGGTTTTTAAAAACGTAAGGGAACATTTAAAGGTAGATTGTACATGTACTAATATAATGTTATGGTTTTTGTTTACTCTAGCTTTTTACAAAATTCTATTTTTATATATTACGTTTATTTGCTTGAAGGAGGCAAAGAATGAAAACATAGAAGGTAAATTACAATAGCTATTTTTTTCAAGCCTATTGAAAGCTATGTAGGATATATAGTTTTAGAAAACTCTTTGCAAAGCTAATTGACCAAAATTCCCATGGTCTACTCGGCCTAGGAACAATTTTTATTCCCAAACGTAATTTAATATACTAAAAAGAATTACTAGGTGCTTATTTATTAGTGTCTATTTTTCCATCACAATCTAAGCAAGAAATATAATCCCTTTTCAAAAAGGTTTTCTTCATTTCACATTTCTCTACTTCTTAAAAAAAAAAGATACATTTTCGTCACATTTACAAAATATAGACTATGAAGACTGTTTTGAAGTTGTGAGCATTTTTCTTCATAAAGGATGTGACAAGAAACAGTTTTACTCCGCCTCGTCTTCCACTGGTACAGTGCCAGCACATTTGGAAATGGTGCATTTATTATTATTTCCATTAAAGCCACTGTCAGTTTGGGAAACATTAATTTTATCTAAAAACACAGCTTGCAGATTTTGAATAACAGTATCAGGCTTAAAGTTAAGTTGAATATTATCTGAAAATGGAGCACTCTACCAACTGACTTATCTTGGTTCTAAGATTTTTTGGAGTATAGTTAATTCATTTTTTGCTTAGTAAACTAAATGCTTCAAGATTTTTACAGGAATACACTAGACAGTACTATTGGGAGACTGAGGCAAGGAGAGGCCACAGAAGCCACTACTAATGACAGAAATTTATTCTCAAGTGGACTAAATGGAAATCAGAAAAATGAGCAACTGTGACAACACCATGACTGGGAAGCTGCATTAAATGGTTGTCTGGGCCCTAGAATCAAAGAAAGCTTGATGAGCTTGTTCTGTCACTGGCTGCTAGCAAATTACATAACTTCTGTAAAGAGAAGATGGCATTATAACGCTGCTTTGTAATATTTTCTGGCTTATTGTGAATTATTAAATAATAATTATAAATAAAATGTTTTGTATTTTACCTGATACATTAACAATAAATATCAATTACTTTTATTGTCTATAGTAAGCCTTCAAAGCAGATAAATGGATTCTGAAACCAGGGCAAGAAAGAAAGAAAGATTTATTGAGTACTTCACGCTCTAACCAACTGAGCTAACGGGCCACCCTACTGAGTACTTCAAATATTCTACACTCACCTGTGGGATCTCTAGAAACTTGGGAAGACCTAGGAGTGAGTACATCTACATCTTACATCCACCCAAGGACTTGGATAAAGCCTTAGTAGTCACTGTTGTGGTGAATGAAAGTTTAGACTAAATTATACCTGGAATTTTCACTGCTTATTTTTAGCTTACCCACTGAATAATTGATGCACTAACTGTATTTTTCTAATTCATTTAATTAAATGCACTTTAGTCAAAAGTTTTTGTGAAGATTTAAGGATGTCAAATAATTGAGTGAAGTGTGCTATATGAGCTAGATACCAAAGATAATGTTTATAATTATCTTCTGACAAAAGACCTCAGGACCTGTACATATTCTGTAAAAATGAGACTTACAAACTACCTTGGATCAAAGAAATAGATGATCAATCTTAAACCACTCTATCAATATATAAAAATTAAAGGTCTCATTAAGTAAGTGTATTTTCACATTTTTCTATATTGAGAAAAATGTAGCTGAATATGGTGATTTAGGACTATCTGTCAATTCATTTAAGAGAAACAATCTTTTCAAAGCCAATTTATTTATTAAAAGTTTTTATTATTTACAGTTTCATTTCTTTAATTATCTCATCTCCAGTATGGTATATGTCAATAGTAAATACCTTACAGAACTGTTGTGAGAACTAAAGAGAGAATTAACATAAAGCAGATATCACAGTGCCTGAAAATAACTTAAGTAAATCTGAGTTATTCTTACTGGTGGAGGTATTGGTATAAAGTTGTGAGATCCTAAAAATTATATCTACCAAAGTAGACCAATTCTATAAATATATATGCATTCTATAATTGCTTTGGTAAAAAAACAACAACAACAGCAGCAATGAGGGGGCTAACAAGAGAAACAAGGTAGAAAAATATCTGACTAAATACTTTTGAATCTTAGTTCCTTTCTTAGGTAAAGTTATTTAGAACATTTAGCTCTTTAAATTTTAAACTATTATGGATTTAATAATTAATTTGCATATGGGGGATTATTTGTCTAGACTATGAAAAATATCCAAATTATAATTTAAGTTATAATATTTGAACTTCAAATAGAGTCGAATTTGAACTCAATGTACTAGGTGAATCACATAAAGACCTTCCTTCCACATATCATTTCTGACTAAATCTAATAGCCTGAACCTCATGACTCCTGGCCTTTATATAAGCTGTCAGCATCCTCACATAAAATTTCTGGTATCAGTAGTGTCATACCAAACTAACAAAAGCATATGATTTACTCTCATTTCTTTCCAACTAAGAGAATTTTGTTGTGAACAATATAAACTATTTCAGAAAACTTTCAAGCAAAACCAAAATATTACAAATGATTTCTCTCTCCAGCTCCAGCATCCCCATCTGACTTTCTTACCTCCTGCCTAAATGTCTTCACATGCTCTTCAGTCCTCCCTAAAATATTGTGATGAAGACTTGATCAATTCCCATCTTAAATTCAGAAAACTTCTCTTTATTTACCTTGACTCTTTCTATAAGTTCAAAAATATTTATCTATCTCAATATCAGCTATATTTGTCTCCTTTTTTTCCAGCAATATCCACCTTTCACTAAGGAGCAAATTCACCTGCCTACTGTGTAGGTAACATTTGTGGCCAACTTGTTAGCCCCGAAGATTAATGTTTTCCATATTAAAGTGAACAATCCTATATTCCTCACCTCCTTAAAAGATGAATTGCGTGTCTTTTATGTGGGAAATAATATTAAATAGGTGATATTTGTCCTAGGCAGCCTTTCTTTCCTCTTGGATTTCATGACTTTTCTTCATTTTCTTTTTATAAATTTATTTATTTATTATAAAATAAATAAATGTGGCTGTGTTGGGTCTTTGTTGCTGTGCGAGGGCTTTCTCTAGTTGAGACGAGCGGGGGCTACTCTTTGTTGTGGTGCACCGGCTTCTCACTGCAGTGGCTTCTCTTGTTGCAGAGCATGGGCTCTAGGCCTGCGGGCTTCAGTAGTTGTGGCTCACAGGTTCAGTAGTTGTGGCTCACAGGCTCCAGAGCGTAGGCTTCGTAGCTGTGGTGCACGGGCTTAGTTGCTCTGCATCATGTGGGATCTTCTGAGATCAGGGTCTTGAACCCGTGTCCCCTACATTGGCAGGCGGATTCTTAACCACTGCGCCACCAGGGAAGCCCCGACTTTTCTTCCTTTTTGACAACTCCACAATAACCACATTTTTGCCACTCCCTGAATTGTTAAGTCTATACTGTATCTAATCTATTAGCCAAATGTATTAGCTAATCCCTCTCAATGTTATTTGCAGATAAATGAAGAATACTTGCATTCTCTGGTGAATCAAGAACTAAAGGAAGTACCTAACTGTGGAATTTCAGAAAATGTGAACTAGAATAGTGAAGGTCTTTGGAGGCCTTATGATAGAGGACTCCAAAGGGGCCTATTATTTGGAGGCCTGCTTTTCATGGCTAAAATGTCTACCATAAAAAGTACAGATCTCATCTACAGCAACAGACTGCATAGCATAATAAACTGAGCTCCGTCATTATAAAAGATCTGGGTTCAATTCCCAATTAATCCACTTAACCGGGTAGCCTTAAGTATACCATACTTTTCTCTAGACCTTAGTTCCCTTCTTTATAAAATCAGTTGAAGGTTCAATGAGATAATGGATATCATATGCTTAGGATTGTGATATAAGAATAAAGGACTGCCACTTCAAAGAAAATGATAATAGAAATAATAATGTGATGATGATGATAATTATGACGTACTTTTTCTTTTGATCACTTCCTATTACCCTACATTCCTATTTACCTATAATTAGTGTAAGATGTTATATCCTGAATATCTGCATATTAACTTTCCTATAGTTCTTATCCTCTGTTTCACCTAAATTACTCAGATTCTGCTTTTACTTTCTTTTCTGTTTTATAATGTTGTTTGATGGAGGCTCCATCAAATCTTTGGAAGAAGGAGGCAGTACATACAAAAGAATATTTAAATGAATACTTATATGAATATGTAAAATGGAATTATATGTAAAATAAAATAGCATCAACCTTAGGGTCACCTATGCCTTTATGCATAGGTACCTTAGATATTTCCCTAATCTAGTCAATACATTTTTTTCCTAAACTTGTTATTGAGTACTGTGTAATTACTAGGTATTTGCTGGCCTTGAAAGTGCAAATCATTGAAAACCTGTATATACCAGTTTCCTTTGTCTTCTAAGTGTCCCACAAACCTAAATTTTGATATAGCTTACTATAAAAATCTAGGGTATGTCATAGACTCTGGTACAACCTTATGGTTGGAATATCTTAGGACAACTACTTCAATGTTCTCCACAAAACAAGAATTTTCTCTAGAAAATTACATACCATCACTGACATATCTAGGCTTTCCTCAAAGAAAATTATAGAAGTTTACTACCTCAAAAACTAGCTCACAAATTTATTGTTCTGATTACTGAAAATTGCTTCCTCTTATTAAGTATAAAATCTGCTTCCCTGGACCTACCAATGTGAGGTATTAGTTCTGCTCTCTAGAGCTCTACGGTACAAGTCTAATCTGCCTTCCACATGACAGCCCTTCACATATTTGAAGACAGCTTGCACTGCTCCTCTAAGTCCTTAATCTATATATTCCTGCGGTTCAACTATTTTTTTTTTTGCCAATTCTAGTTTTTCTTTCTTGGCTTCCTATGTGGTTATTTTCTGTCACACTTTAGCTTCAGTCTGTCAGTGATTCATTTCAAGACCCTCTTCTCTTGGAATAATACTCCAACGAATGAACATAATATCAAATAGGAATTGTTAAACTGTTGAAAAAATTTAAAAAATCAATCGTAACTTTCCAGTGCTTTAGTTATCAGATGCTATGTTACGAATGTTTCCAAAATTTGTGGTAAAACACAACACTCATTTTATTCAGTGTACGAATTCCATGAGTGAGAAATTTAGAAAGGGTATAATAGGGTGGCTTACCTCTGCTCCATGATGACTGAAGCCTCACTTGGGAGAAATAAACAACTGGGATGACACAAATGAATGGGGCCTGACATAATGTGGAGGCTTCTTAACTAATATATCTGTGCTCAGGCTGGGATAACTCAAAGACCTCAGCTCACCTGTGGTCTGTCCATGTGGCTTGAATTCCTTAGAGCCTGACACCTGAGTTCTTAATGGAACATGCAGAGAGCATTCAGAAAAACACAAGGCAGAAGCTTAAAGGTTTCTTCTGACCTGTCATCAAAAGATGTGCAGGTGACTTTGAGGTAATCCCCAACTTGGAAATATTACAATACACATTGACATAAAGGGGGAAATGAAAGGTACAGAGCAGTCACGACTCCGCAGCAACTCTGGTGTCTAACTGGATATATGTTGCCAGTTCTAAAGATCTCCACGTTTCATACTGCCTTTGTCACTTTTAGTCCAAGCTGATAAAATTCTTTGAAAAAATTCTGGGTTTCTTATGTATCAATTTACAAATTCACTCCATTAAAAGAAAACCAGATCCACAAATCACTTTATGATAAATTCTCTCAATCTTGGGCTTCCTATGAGACAGTTGTGGAACAACACCCTTAAGAATTAACAGAAGGCTATTTTTAACAAAGAGTGTCTCTGAGGCACACATCAGATAAACATAAAAGACCTTTTGCCTTCTGAAAGAGTCCAAAAGGCATCACTTTAAATTTTCTGGAGGGTTTAACAAAGAGATTTTCAATTACACCCTTGCTTCATTTTTACTCTGAAGCCACATTTTCCTAACAATATTGTAGATTTGACATTTGCCCTGAGTCCCTTTACTATTTTGAAATCTTTTGCATTCTGAAGAGGCTGTGAATAGTTTTCTGGGTTTTTTTTCAAAACTTTGGTAAGTCTTGTCTCCTAAATAATTTTTTTTTAGTGTTTGCTTTAAAATTGAGCAACACCTTTTTAGCTGATGTCTAGTTGTATCTTATCATACTGAGCTAAAAGAAACCTGTTGAACCTTTAAAAATTCAACATGGAAATACCCTTAGCAAATTCAACTAGTTTCTTAAATACAGTTTTCATTTTCCACGTTACCCTAGGTGACAGTCTTGCAAGATTTCTGCTACTACATAAGGTAAACTGGATACATTGTGAAAGGTAAAGGTAAGAGTGAGGGAAACAATTATCCTGTTTTGGGTCATGTGGGATATTTAGCCTCATGGTGCACAGCATAATTTCATATGACCAGCCCCATTATGTGTTTACTTCCCTAATGTGGCCAAAACACCGATTTGACCAAGAAATCTATAGGATCCAAAAGCCCTAAATGTTCAGAACACCATGTGACCAAAACCCAGTCATATAACCCCTACTCTTCCAGTTCATCTATGTTAATACTTCTGTTAAAACCTTTTATAAAATTGGCTGATAGCCCTAATCCATAAACTGTCATTCACTGTAATCTGTTCATTTCTTGCCTACACAGCTACCGTTTCATGGGTCTTCATTATAACAACACCTTTACAAACTCCCTTAGTCTTTACGATTTCCCCCCACCTCTGTGACACTAGCCTGGAAACACCTCAATTATGGTGAAAAACAACTATCTTCCTGTTCTGTCTCTGCCGCTCATCAGTTTAATATTGCTGGAGAAAAACACAGAAAATTTGTGAAATAAAATTGTGTGTCCTGCTGGGATTGACATATATACACTAATATGTATGAAACAGATAACTAATAAGAACCTGCTATATAAAAATAAATAAATAAAAATTTTTTAAAAATTGTGTGTCCTGAGCAGGTTTCATTTTGACCTGATTAAAAACTCTGAACTAGCTATTAGCCTTTGTTTAGAAAGATAAAGAATGAAATGAGTGAATATTCACATATCTATTGCCAACATATTTTAGTTAAAGCTTCACATGTTCTGTAATTTGTCACAGGTTCTGTGACAAGTTCAGGTTCTGCCTAAATTTTCATACCTAGGGAGGCAAAGAACTTTCTTCCTACAAATTAAAAAAAGTTTGGGGCCTCCCTGGTGGTACAGTGGTTGAGAGTCCACCTGCCGATGCAGGGGGCACGGGTTTGTGCCCCGGTCCGGGAGGAGCCCACGTGCCGCAGAGCAGCTGGGCCCGTGAGCCATGGCCGCTGAGCCTGTGCATCCGGAGCCTGTGCTCCGCAATGGGAGAGGCCACAACAGTGAGAGGCCCGCGTACCACAAAAAAAAAAAAAAAAAAAAAACGTTTAAATATTGTTAGAACTGCTGACTTCTAATCTATGAATGTTTGGAACAGGAATACTTGTCATAATGTTTCAAAAAAACTTGTTCATCCCAAATTTTAAGCTGTATTTGTCAGAGGAGGTTGGTTTTCCTGATAATAATAACTGTCCATTGAGTATGGCTTGGCTGATCTACTTTAATAGATTCCAAGCATGTTAGGATCATACCTAAAGACAATCTTCCTTGCCAAAAAAAAATAGTTTGCATTTAAAATAATAAACCTAACAGTTGTCTTCTTAATCTGTATCTTGGCAGAATTCAAATTCAATCCATGTTGAAATATTTTATTTGTAGACTGAAAAAAAAGTACAGAACCTAAAAGTTGAGAATGTTGTTTTATTTGGTGGACAAAACTGAGGACTTAGTCCCGGAAGACAGCCTCTCAGGTAACTCTGAGGGACTGCTCCAAAGAGGCAAGGAGGAGCCAGCATATATAGGAGTTTTTGCAACAAAGACCAGGTAGTCGGAACTTCAACCGATTACTGTTAATTAAAGAAAATTAGACATCTCAAGTTAATGAACTTAGCACTTTTCTCTGTATGGGAAGATGCAAAACTCTGGGCTCGTTGAAATCATTCCTTTGATATGCGCCTCAGCTATCTAGGGCCAGTATTCTGTGCTTTCCCATCCTGCGTCCCCTCTGGGTGTACCACTGAAGGGTGGCTGCAGTGACTGAGGGCTTGGAAGCAGGCAGCCTGTTTGTCTCCACCCTGAGTTCTCTCAGGGCTCACTGTCAGGCACAGGGGATGTGGCTGGATGGCTACAATATGCTTTGTTTACTGATATGGCAGGCAAAATCTTTCATTCACATATTGTTTCAGCTCTAATATCACTACATTTTACTGGATATCAGGGTTTTTTTTTAATGTGTTTAGGTCATATCAATATATTCCATCCCAATCCATTAAAATAGTTCCTGTACCTTGAGAAGATTAAAGTTTACATACCTAAAATTAAATGAACTAGGGTGTAATTTATTTATTAAATGAGCTAGATTTAGTGAGTTCACATGTAAAACAATTTCACCCACTCTTACCTGTATGCCTTCGAACTGCTGTGTTGAATTGTTTTCTCCCTATCATTGTATAAAACATTGAGTAAATCCGAAAGCTTTCATAATCACATTCTAGTATTTGCAAGTCCTGTTTGGTCTAATGACAAAACTTTATTCTCTCATTTGAATCAAAGCTATTTCATTTCCAGGCAGCTTTGACCTGAAACTATCAAATAAGCTTTCATGTACTTCACATTCAGCTTCATTCTTCTGTTTGCTTTACCTGCTCTTCTACAGTCTAGTTGATGTTTATATCTATTCCCAGACTTAGGGAAGCAGTGATTAGTTCTAGGAAACAAGCATGATGTTATGTGGCCAAGATAATTGTAATTTAACATCAGGACCACCTTTATGTCAAATGCCGAAGTAATGGCAGTTCTGTCTACCAAAGGATATTTTCAGATTTCTTCCAAAATAATAACCATGATTGGAGACCACTTTTCCTGTATTTCCCTGATGAAGATGAGGTGTCTTCCAAGTAGACTTTTAAGACTTGCCCTCTCAATGTCTAGCTTCTGGCTGTCTACCCCATGCACACTCTTTCGCGAAGAGAGTCTATGCTCCCTTCCACAAGGTCAAAATCTGGCCCACAGGAAACTGCTTTGTGGAATTTAAGTTCTGTCCATTCCCCATGCCATTTGCTTCACTCTGCTGCCACAGACCATTCAAACCTGTAGGCTTTTTCAGGCTTGGATCAGAAAGTACTTCTTGTAGCCTTAAAAATCCAAAAAGCACACCTAACATCTCTAAGTGGGTCTCTGATTTTTACTTCACATGGTTTGGCGGCAGAGAGAATTAGCAACTCTCTCTCCAAATAAATTCCCAATTTGTAGTTCTTTTTACCATCATTCCCTTCTCTCCTCATTTAGGCTAGAGTTGGATAAGTAACTACTTCTACAGGGTCTTACTATGTTCTGCTTACCATCTAGTGCCCAAGTGAGTCTTCTGGCTCACTGGAACCACTCCCAAAGGCATAGAAACTCTAAGACAATAGGAAAAATTACATTTAACATTGTGTTACCAAGAGACAGCTCTTAAGAGACAAAGGAAGAACATTCTTTGACATAAATCACAGCAAGATCTTTTTTGATCCACCTCCTAGAGTAATGGAAATAAAAACAAAAATAAACAAATGGGACCTAATGACACTTCAAACCTTTTGCACAGCAAAGGAAACCATAAACAAATGACTCAGCATGGGAGAAAATATTTGCAAACGAATCAACGGACAAAGGATTAATCTCCAAAATATATAAACAGCTCATGCAGCTCAATATTAAAGAAACAAACAACCCAATCCAAAAGTGGGCAGAAGACCTAAAGAGACATTTCTCCAAAGAAGACATACAGATGGCCAAGAAGCACATGAAAAGCTGCTCAACATCAGTAATTATTAGAGAAATGCAAATCAAAACTACAATGAGGTACCACCTCACACCAGTTAGAATGGGCATCATCAGAAAATCTACAAACAACAAATGCTGGAGAGGGTGTGGAGAAAAGGGAACTCTCTTGCACTGTTGGTGGGAATGTAAATTGATACATCCACTATGGAGAACAGTATGGAGTTTCCTTAAAAAACTAAAAATAGAATTACCATATGATCCAGCAATCCCACTACTGGGCATATACCCAGAGAAAACCATAATTCGAAAAGACACATGCACCCCAATGTTCATTGCAGCACTATTTACAATAGCCAAGTCATGGAAGCAACCTAAATGCCCATCGACAGACGAACAGATAAAGAAGTTGTGGTACATATATACAATGGAATATTACTCAGCCATAAAAAGGAACAAAATTGACTCATTTGTTGAGATGTGGATGGATCTATAGACTGTCATACAGAGTGAAGTAAGTCAGAAAGAGAAAAACAAACAACGTATATTAACGCACGTATGTGGAACGTAGAAAAATGGTACAGATGAACCGTTTGCAGGGCAGCAATTGAGACACAGATGTAGAGAACAAATGTACGGACACCAAATGTACGGACACCAAGGGGGGAAAGCAGCAGGGGGTGGTGGTGGTGGTGGTGAGATGAATTGGGCGATTGGGATTAACATGTATACATTGATGTGTATAAAATTGATGACTAATAAGGACCTGCTGTATAAAAAAATAAATAAAATTAAATTAAAAAAAATAAAACGAGGCACTGGGCCTTGTAATACTAATTCTATACCTCCAAAGAATCATGGAAAAACTCAAGAAAATATTAATGTCCAATTTTAATTACTTTGATGACAATTTTTACACATTTATGTTTGATGAAGTACTTTTCAGGAATCTTGTCTACATTAATTATTTCTTAATCTACTTACAGTATATATTACTGGGAAAGGAAATTAGACTTATTTGTACTTAAATATCTGGTGATATGTTTTGTAAAAGTTTAAAACTACTAAAAGTAGGCTAATTTAAGCCCCCTAAAATAGATGGATTAAAGTTCAAGTTTATATTTCTGAACTGTTTAAGAGGCTTACTCATTAGTGAAGTCACCTGCAGTGTGAATATCACATTGGACTATGCCTTTCCTAAAGACATTCAATAACTTCCCTTTGCTTAGGACATTAAATGTAAACTCCTTAGTTCAGGGTCACAGTTGCTCTTTTTCTATATGCTTTCTATTTTCTTCAACAAACTTACCTCACACTACTTCCACACTCAGTCCTTCTGCTCAAGTATGTATTGTTCTTGACATAAGAAACTCATCACACAATTTCCCCAGGTATCTTCTTCCCTGAATCTCTCCAGCTAATTTTGCTCTTCTATTTCTGTTCATCTATGCTTATTTAGAATTTGTTTAGGTAAATTTCAAATATGTATCTGCAGGTTTACCTCCACTAGATTTTAAATTAAACTTTTTTTTTGGAATTTTTAGTGCCTAGACTAGGACCCTGTATACACAGTGCAGGCTGGCAACACATTATATTGGTGATAATTTATTATGCAACCGAATATAAAACACTACCATATAGTGGAGGTTTTAAATCTCACCAATGGAAAATAGTGATGTGACTTATTGATATAAGTTATGCAGTAGCACACCATGTCTTGATTTATTTCTCTCTGTTTATACTTATATTTATTTGATTTCTGATATATATACAAAGATGCTTTTTCTGTTGCCCAGGAAGGGCATTTGTTTGTTTATATTTTAGTCATAACTTATGTATGTTTATAAACAAATATATTTATATATACACACATATACATGCAAACATACATGCATAAATATAGTGGATGGGGTTGACATATGCAAATGATATATGAAACGTATATGTGTGCATGTGTGTGTGTATGCATATAGTGTGGTAGATTGTAAAATCAGACACATTGCTTTGCCTCCTCCCAAGAAGTAGAGGCTTTCTCTACCCACTTGGATCTGGAATATTCTTAAGCCTTGCTTAAGCCAAGAGGATAGTAGCAAGCATGATGCAAGGAGTTTCAAAAAGCACTTTCACTTTAAGATTCCTTCAATGTGCTGGAAATCTTCCTACCATCACATGAAGAAGCCTGAGCTAGCCTACTGGAGGATGAGACCACATGGAAGAAGCCTAACCACCTGAGGCCCCAGAGATCAACAAGACTCAGAGTTTAAGTGAGGACATTCTAGACAACAGCCCCAGTCATTTCACTAACTGACTGTGGTGATGAGCTAGTCCAGTTCAGTATGGAAGAGCTTCCAAGTTAACCCATAAAATTGTGACTAAATGAAAGGGACTTGTCAGACCCTGCTCTAAGTGCTTTAAACATACAGCATTAGCTCTTGAAGCTTCATACCAACTCAATGAAGCAGGTACTGATATTTTATATCATAAAACTGAGACAAAGAAAGGTCTCATCATCACTAGAGGGTAAGTGGTAGAGAAGGGACTCAAACCCTGGCAATCTGTTCTCTTCATATGGATACCTAAGTTCCTCTTCCCTGCATGATGGACTGAACTGGGAATTATTTATTAAGGATCAAATAGCAGGTGAGCTCAAGCAATAATTATTTGATTCCTTAACTTGAGAGCTAAGAGCAACGGAGCCTGTTATAGGTTTCAGTCTCCCAGTTTGACTTCTGAAAATTTGAGTAAAGCTAGCCGAAAAGTTATTTGCCAAAAGTTAGACATTCCTCTGACTCATTTTCAGGTTTTGAAGGCAGTAGGCAGTAGCCAAAACATGCCCCACATCTACGGTGAGATCCTTACCACAATAATCCTGTGAGAAAAGCCACGGATGTCCCCATTTTATACATAAGGAAATAAGGCTTAGAGGGGATGAACAATTTGCTACATGTCACCTGTTGGTAGGTAGATTTTTCTTTAAATTGCATTTTTCCTTCTCTTATATCATATGTCTATCATCTGGTCATACAAACCAATTAAAACACTCTTATAATGTTGGACCACCTAGCAAGTCCCAAACCCCTGACCACTTCTTTTTTTTTTTTTTTTTTGCGGTATGCGGGCCTCTTCCATTGCGGAGCACAGGCTCCGGACGCGCAGGCTCAGTGGCCATGGCTCACGGGCCCAGCCGCTCCGCGGCATGTGGGATCTTCCCGCACCGGGGCACGAACCCGTGTCCCCTGCATCGGCAGGCGGACTCTCAACCACTGCGCCACCAGGGAAGCTCCCCACTTCTTTCTATCATTTCTTGAGCTTAGAGGCATAGATATCTGACTAATATTTTCATGATTATCTGTAACCTCAGGAAAAAATACAAAGTATGACATTCATGTAGAACACTGGTAAGTAAATTTATGTGGATTTAAATTTCTCTTTTTCCTTCATAGATTAAGCTACTTGCCTCCAAGCAATATTACTTCTAATTATACTAATAAGAGTGATCAAATTAAATTCCTAGATATTAGCACTGGAAATTGACTTTTCTTGTGGCAATCACTGAAATCCGTATAACTTATTTGGTACTAATTCTCTGAGGTTTCTTGAAAATGACCTTTAGCTCTTAGTATAAATTAATTTTGTAAAATGCTTTTACACTTGGAGAACAGGGTTGAGACCTCTAGTTCAAGGATAAAAGAACATTAACTTTTAACATTTCAAATTTTCTTTTCTTTCTGTGATTATTTGAACTTATAAATAAATGAAATTTTGTGAGTATAAGGTACATGGTGTTTTGTTTTTAATATAGTTTACATTAAAAGTGGTTTAAGTAGGGAACATAAAAGAAACATATTAAGGATAAACTAAAGTAGGTTTCAAGTGATGAAGCATAGTGGCACTTTTTTTGGAAATAGCAATAACAGCAGTTTGATGTGCATGAGTCTACAATTTAATCAACAGAGATTTAATGAGAACACACCTCTTAAAAATACGTAGGAAACGACCATAGTATAAGGTAGTATTTGAAAAGTGGTATGTGAGATACAAAGCAAATGAAACAGGAAAGACACAAAGTAAGTGAAACAGGAAGACAGAGATAAGAAGTATACATTATTTGGTGAAGGATGAGAGAATTTAAGAATTCATGGAAGGAGAAGTTAGCCTGAGCTGAAGAGTGGATTGGATGGCGTGGAAAGAAAACTTAATTCAGACAAAGTGAAGACCATCACTATGGCACAAATGCAACAAAGTTCTTGGTAGAATAAGACAGTGTTTGTTGTGGTTATACCTGGAGATTTCTACATACTTCCTTCAAATATCTGCCAAATATAGGAAATGGAATTGCTACCAGTGTGTATGTAAACGTGTGTGTGTGTGTGTGTGTGTGTGTGTGTGTGTGTGTGTGTATACCTTGCATAGAAATCATGGCTGACCTCTTAAACTTTCTTTAGCCATAACAAATCTGAAGACAAGAAACAGCAGCACTGCTTTCTCCGGAATATAAAATTTGAGACAGTGTGGGAGTTAAATCTCTTTTCTGCCGATTATGAGTCTTTTAACACCTGACACTTAGCAGATAATAATTTTTTGTCAATTTATATAGTTGGAGTAATGTCTAAGAGTAACTGAAGTTTACTCTTAAGCTGATTTTAAAGATGAATTCTAAGGAAACACCAAAAGCAAATACAGAAACATAGGGTCAATGAGGCTATGCTTAAATCATCTTATGTGAAATCTCATATAACCATTTAGTCAAAAGGCTAATGTGGTAATTGCCAGCAAATTTATCCATTTGTTAAAGCGTCATCTCTAATGACTTAAACTTGTAAACACCTAATTTGCCAAAGTCACAAATACATTCTTCATTTAAAAATTTTATGACTCAAATAATAAATGTCTTGGTTTTGTTTTTCTCACGTTTAGTCTGAATGATGGAGACTGTTTAACATGTTCTACTTTATCATTGTTGTGACAGCAGATTTGTTTGAAAAGAGGAAAATAACTTTTTTCTCTCTTTTCTATTTTGATGATGCTGTCACCTAATAGTAATACTTAGAGGATAAAACAATTTGTAATTTCTATTGCATTAATACTCTATATGACACTTATAGTTGCAAATTAGTGCATGGGAGGTACTTACTTTAACATCACCTTTATAACTAGGTTACCACAGTGCTATGCCTGAAGAGTAGTAGTCAGAGTAGTTGACACTTTTCCTGAGCATTTACTATGTACAAATCCTATGCTAAGCTCATTAACTATATAATCTTAGTAAATACTCAAAATCTTGGCACTTATTTCTATTTTATAAACTAGGAAATTTGTGATTAGAGAGATTATGTTATTTCCCCAAGGTCCCATAATTAGTAAGTGGCAAATTGCTGAGAATGTATTCTGTCTCAATCTATATCCCTAGGTAGGGGCTAGGAGCTGTATCCTGCTTATGACATTTCTCAGTAAGCAAAACTCTACGGAGATCCTACCTCTATAATCCTCAGCCTTGTTTATTATGCAGAATTACTCGTTACTGCCACTATTCACAAATTTTAATTCTTTTCTTGCACTTTTAAAAAATATTCTTCACTGAAGGATAAATTACATGTAATAAAATGTACAGCTATTGCTAGTACATCTAAACCACACAAAAAATGTACCTACACTCCTGTCAAGACATAATATTTCCATCACTCAAGAAATACTCTTTCCACTCCTCAGACAATTCCTTCTTACCCTCCACTGCCAAGTCCATGAGTCAACCACTGTTCTTACATCTTTCTCTAATACAGAAATTGTTGCCTGTTTTAGAGCTTGATTTAAATGAGATTAAAAAGTATGTACTGGGGGCTTCCCTGGTGGAGCAGTGGTTGAGAGTCCGCCTGCCGATGCAGGGGACGCAGGTTCGTGCCCCGGTGCGGGAAGGTCCCACATGCCGCGGAGCGGCTGGGTCCGTGAGCCATGGTCGCGGAGCCTGCGCGTCCAGAGCCTGTGCTCCGCAGCGGGACAGGCCACAACAGTGAGAGGCCCGCGTACCGGAAAAAAAAAAAAAAAAAAGTATGTACTGTTTTTCGACTAGTTTCTCTTGCTTAGAGCTATGTTTTTGAGGTTAATCCTTACTGTTTGTATCTACAGGTCTCTTTTTATTAATGAATAGTATTCCAATATATGAATAAGTCACAATGTTTTAATCCATGTTGCTGTTGATAGACATTTTGGGTTTTTCCAGTACTTCTTTTTATAGACTTAAAATTTTCATATCTCTTGGGCGAAATAGTAAAATTACTGATTCATAGGATAGGTGCGTTCTTAACTCTTATTAGAAATTGTCAAACAAATTTCGGATGTTATTTTATCACTTTATACTCCCCGGGGCAATATGTAGATCGTTTCGTGTCTTTGCCAATATTTGGTATTGTCAGTCTTTTTGATTTTAACCACTCTATTAGGTATGTAGTGGTATCTCACTGTGATTTCAGTTTTAATTTCCTTGATGAGTAATGATAAGTAATCATGAAATTATTAGCCATTTGTATATTTTTCTGTGTGAAATGCTTATTCAATTATTTTGCCCATTTTATTGTGTAATTTGTCCCCTTGATATTCATTTCTAAGAGTTGTTTATATAATATGGATGAAACATTTTGTTGGATATATGTATTATGAATATTTCATCCCATTCACTACTTGTGTATTCATTTTAATAAAGGTATATTTTTTAATAGACTGTTTAAGAGCATTTAGGGCAGAAAATTGCTCAGAAAGTATAGAGAGTTTCCATATACCCACATGCCTACATGTACATTTTCCCCTATTATTAAGACCCTGCATTAGTGTGGTACATGTATTACAATTGATCAAATGATTCTGTTACATTATTATTAACTGAAGTTCATAGTTTCCATTAGGTTTCACTTTGTATGGTACAGTTGTATGGGTTTCAACAAATGAGTAATGTCATCAATCCAGCATTACACTATAATACAGAACTGTTTCACAATCCTAAAAATGCCATGTGCTACATATTCATTTTCCCCTCCCCCACCAAACCTCTGGCAACCACTGATATTTTTTAAATGTTTCTATACCTTTAAGCTTAGAATCAGTTTGTTGATCTCCATAATGAACCTTGCCAGGATTTTGAGTGAGATTGGGTCTGATATAGACCAAGTTGGGAAGAACTGACATCTTAACAATATTGAGCCCTTATATCCATAAGCATGGAATCTCTTTCTACTTATTTACATTTTCTTTCATTTATTTCATCAGAGTTTTATAGTTTTCCTCATGTAGATCTTACACATATTTTGTTGATTTTATACCTAAGTATTTAATTTTTTTCTTGGTAGTAACATACATGGTTGTATGTCTTGAGCGCCACATTCAAGGCCAGGGTGATCATGGCAAACTGATTCTCTATAAAGTTGAAATGTTTAAAACAACTTTATATTTGGAAGACATTTATAAATATTGTATTAGAAAAGAGGTAAAAATCTAAAATCCACAAAAATTTACTGTATATAGCATCATAGCTGAAAAGACAATCCCTTGAATTCCATATCATGAAAATCCAAACTTCAATATATTCAAGCCATGAAAAGATTGACCTGTTTTGAAACCAACATAAACTAGTATGTTATTTAAGCACTCTTCTTTATATCTTCTATCCTTGAATTTTATTAGTCAAATCTTCATGAAAGTACCCCTAACAGAAATAAGCTGATGGTTGATATAACAGTAAATTATATGAATAATCGCAAATGGAAGTTGAATAAGATGGTTAATTTCAAAGGCTTTAAAGGGCACTGGGAGGTAAATATCGAAAAATTATTGCTTCAATGACTGGGTTTCCTGAGGCTATTTTTGAAAAGTTACAGTCCTGTCTATTTATAGCTGCAAGGACAAAATCAGGATGGCACCTGTGATTCAATGTGGAAAACAGCAGAGATGAGAAGCCACAGACTTTTTTTTCCCATGGTTTTCACTGTCATATTATGATAAAGCTGTGTACTTCCTCTTATTTTATCTTTATTTAAAATTTGTTTTTTTTTTTTACTTTAAACTTTATCATTTTTTTCCTTGGCATTCTGCCTTCAACGTGCATTTGTCTCTAAGTCACTAGCAGTTCTACACTGTTGAGCTTAACAAAAGAGACAGACAAAAACTTTACTCAAAAGTAGTTTTAGTTGAAATTGGAGGTAAGTATTATAACAGCAACTTGTACAAGGTGTAAATGGAACAAGAAGAGGTAGAGCTAACTGCCAGAGGCATACAGCTAAGGCATCATCTAACAAGGCAGTGTCATTTGAAGGAAGGGAAGGAGAAAGAAGGATGGTAATATTCCACCATTAAGGAGCAAATATAAAGGCATGAAAACATGGACAGTCGCTGGGAAAAGCAAGCAGCTTGGTGTACTAGAGGATTTGGAGGAGTAGTTGAGAAAGGAAGATTTACTGAAAATATAGAAAGCACTATGCTAAGAAGATATCAGCAAAAGCTTTTGAACACAGGATTGACAGACAGGGGATTATTTTAATAAAACTAATGCTAGTGAAGTTTAGGGTATTAAATTTGGAAGCCAGGAAGAGGGACACTTGGAGAAGAAGAAGGGCAAAAGTCTGGTTAGGAAAGTAAATATTATAGTATCTGGGCAGGAAGAGAAACTGAGGTTCTACCTTCTCAAACTCACTCGTCTACTTCAGATGTTGAAATGTTGATTATTTACCACAATAATTCAGACTTCTTTACCTGAGATTTATATCTAATAATTCAAGTGCCAACCCTCTGTTATATTTTGGAAAAACAAAACAATTAGGACATGGCCCCTGACCTAGTAGAGCTCATGGTATCATGGAATACAAATAGGAATAGAGAGAGATATTATACAAAACCTGAGGTCATAGCAAAGATAAAGGTCAATTACAAGGGATATATCAATGTGCAGGATTAAAGAATTATGGAGACTCTTTAAAATACGACTCCAGTTTTAAAATCTACTTCTTAAAATATAACTGTGTTTACTTTCAGACTATCTATCCTTTTGTCTAATTTTGGATAGCATTTCCCTTTGCTTCCACAAATTTAATTAGTGGCATTGATCGATCTTAACATAATCTATATTAATTATGCAAAATAATTGATGTGTATTATTAGACTGTATATAATCAATGGAAAATACTGTTTTGTTTTGAGGTCTTTAGAAAAATTGTTTCTGTAGTTCTAATCATTTGTTTTCTTATTTTAATACATATTTATCATCTCAGCTTATCTTGAGAGAGGTTAAAAAATAATATATATACATATTAACATATTATTATAGCAATACTAAAATGTAAAGTCGAGGAGAGATACTATTAGAAGACACAAAAATAAAGAAATAAAAATTGAGGAGAGAACAAAAAGAGTATAACATAATCTACTCCTATGCCTAGCTCATAATAGGTGCTTAGTGAATGATTAATGACTTAAAAACAGATTATGTTCGACTTGACCTTTTAAAGTAATGTTTCAAATTATTTATTGTTTATATTTAAATTTAATCTGTAATTAAATTCTAATTTTAATGTACTTTGAACTTTAATTTTTAACTTTTTTCATTTATCACTTACTTTCTCAAAAAGCTTATTTTTTTACAAATTCAACTATAGCTATTATTAGAATAATGTATATAAACAAATTTAAGATGAGGAGCTAAATATGTAAATTGAAACATTTTCAGAATTTTTTCCAAGTCAATATTTGATGAAATTTTCAAGTGAAATAATATTTATTTTGTTTTAAGAATGACTCATTAGTTTAATAAAATGAGGGCATAAGTTGATATTTTAATTTACTGTTTTTATTTCTTAGTTAACATTGTAACCTAATGGGCTTAGAAAATTTACCATTAGGTTACACAGTTAAAACTAACTGTAACTGTTAGTTGGTTAGTATCATCCAGATTAAAATTATTTAGGCTAAAATTATTTTCATCATATTATTTATATCCTTGTAAAACTGTATTTCTATTTATTAGTATATATCCAGATTACATTCATGAGGAGAATCCTGGCCATGTTCACAGGTAATTTCCTCAGCCCACTTCCAAGCAGAAGAATCCAAGCAGGCAGATCTCAAGATACCTATGATTCTTCACTTTGAGAAAAAATATCTCACTAAGGGGAAGATTAGAATCAATATAACCTCAGATATTCCATTATTATTTCCTCTGCTATCTTATTCACTAAAAAGCATTGCTTCAGTATATTTCATGGGGAAAGAAAAGAAAAAAACACGTAACCTTTTATCCAGATAGAGTTAGCTTATTCATTAACAACCCAGATGATTAGAATGCTGTAAATGTAAATATTTATTTTGGTCATTTACAGAAAACATTTCCTGACAAGGAGTAATTTTGTTTAAATTGCTGTTCACTTCATCAGAAAGGGTCCAGTTTATGAGCATTTATGGAGTAAATCTTTCTTGGGTATCAGTAGCATGGAGACTTGTATTTATCTGAATACTGTTTTTTTTTTTAAAGCTGTGGACTCTGTAAATAAAGTAACAGATAACATAGTGTTTCTCTCCTTGGTTTTTGCCTTAATCACAATATTATATTCCACTTCTATCACCTGAATAGGATAAAAAGGCATGCATTTTTTAAAAAAGGCAAATTCATTCTGAATTTTTGCTGGTTGGTTTGGTATGTAGTTTTCATTTCCTTTTAACTGATTTTATTTTTCGTTATTTTATTTTTTGTTCATATTTGGGAAAGCTGCCTCGAATGAACTGCCCTCTAACCCACAGGTTTAATTTTGAGTATCACTGTATAGACATTAAGTGAATATCATTTTTTTAAACTACTATGGACAGTGTCTGGACAAATACATTTTATCATAAAATTTATATAATTTATTGTCCTATTTCAGTGATCTCTTACAAAAACAGGTTAAACATTGGAGATTTGACCAGCTTGATATAATATCTCCTGAAGTTTAACTTTCCCATAAGGTTTCATACTTGGATTCCTTGTGCTCTACGTCTGTAATCACAGCTTTAAAATGTAACCCAAATGTACAGTTAAATCACTCTTCTCGGGTCCATTGCAAAGCTGTGATAAATAGTGTTCAACAGTATGTTCAATCTCAAGCCTTATTAAATGGACACAGTGTTATGATGACATTACAGTATGATAGCACTCTGTTAATGTATCTATGCACAAAAGATACATAAACTGTCAAGTGTGGCTACTGGTATGGGGAATTTTATTCAATGACAGCCCAATATAAATTCTAAGGAGTCAAAATATTAATTTTTCCCCAAAATTATTGGAGAATCAATGACCAAAATCATTTTAAAGGAAAAAGCAATACTGATACTATATTCCTCTGTTTAATCAAAGTGGTTCTGCTTTAACCAATGTTCATCAATGTGAACCTGACAAATACTGCAAGGCAAAAAAAATAATACATGAAGAAAAACTTCAAAGCCCAACAAGAAAGTAAAAAAAAAAAAAAACTAACCTTTTTGATAGACCTAAGGTTTTGTGCCTTGAGCCGTTCCTTTCAATTATTAAATACAGGCACAGTGTCCAGGATTAAAAAAAAGAATATGAGATGTTTTTACTTAACAAGTGGTAGTGTGAAAAATCTGTTTCAGTAGTGCCAGAAGTCAAAGAGTTATGCTTTGAAATGTTAGCATAGATATGCCTTTATGAAAAATAAAACCAGTGCCTTTCTAAATCTGTAGGTACAGCTAAGTTGCATCTGGAAATTAAGTCAAATATCTTGGAAAAATCAAACTCAGTACCACATAAAATATTTTCATTGATAGAGGCATTTTGTTTCTGCTATCTTCTCTGCATGCTGCATAATTTATAATTACACCTTTATGTTTGTAGTCAATATGATCTGCTTAAAGGACTGGTAGGTCTAATATTCCATAGAGCAGCTACACAGTTTTGTAAAAAATTAATGCTACCAGCATTCAGATCAGGGTGGAGCATGGAGTCCATGCTTTGATCACACTCTCTGTTCTAAACATATAGTAATGAATGATGAAATATTAAAAAAGAAAACCTAAAAGACACTGCTGGGCTCAAATACAAGATAAAAAGCTCTGTGCCAGAAATAGAATAAAAACATGCAGTAATAAGCCACACTGAAGCTGCAGGCTTACTGAGCTCTAGGTACATAAAGAAGGCAGTATGGGCAGGGGTTAAGTTTCTCTAGTGTAAATGGCACCACAACTGCTTCATGTAAAATGGTGACTCTAAACCATATTGACTACATAAAGCCAGGGAGTGAAATTTGGTCCCTTCTATCAAAAACTTTGTAAATGAAGACAAAAAAATAAAATAAAATAATAAAATAAAATAAAATACTATCAATCACTGCCTGGGTCTGTAAATCCTGGGATGCTTCAAACATAGGGAGATGAGAAGACAGAAAAATCTCTGAACCAAGAGTTGAGCCAAATCTTTAGCTGTGTGTGTGTCTGCATCTGCTAAACTTCTAACATAACCATAGGATGGAGAATCATAAACTCTGTTAAAGATTTGGTTCTTTATTGTGGGCCTATAGGGTTGAATGGAGGCAACTGAAATAATGCTACAAAGCAAGAAGTGATCCAAGAATGGTGGGGAGGGAGAGTCAAAATCCCCCAAATTCCTAGCTACCCACACAAGATAATAAAACACCTGAAAATAATCTAATGCATTGATAGCCAAAAAATCCCTATTCATTGGAATATAAAAACTTTCTACTTGAATTTTATAGCAGATTCTTACAAGAACTTTAATTATATGAAAATATTTAAACAGAAATATGGGTGATAAATCCCAGTTTGAAAAAGAAGTATTTTTAAAGGAAAGCACACAAAAATGAAAGAAAAACAAATATGAAATAGATTTTTAAATGAAAAATTACTGAAATGCAATATGAGAAAAAATTCTAGACAATACATTCGATGAATGGAACAGTGAATGGTTAGATAGTATTGAAGGAATCACACAGAAGGCAGCAGAGAGAAAAACAGGCAATTTAAACATAAAAATTAACAAATAGTTAAGAAAGCTGGGAATATAGTGCAAAATTCTAGTTCCGAATAATAGTTGTTAAAGAAGTAAAGAAAACAGGTAACAGCAGAAAAGTAACATCTCCTGTAATAACAGAAACATTTTTTTGGAAATGAAGTAAGTTTTACATACTTATTTTAAAAGTCACTAAGATTAATTAATAATATAAGTAAAAGAAAATCTAAATCCATTGACATTTTGGTGAAACAGCAAAGCATCAAGGAAAAATAAACACTATATAAAGCTAGAAAATGAAATATTTATGAATGAAAAGTTATTAAACTGACCTTAGACGTCATATATAATAAATGTCAGAAAACAGTGTTACAATATTTTCAGAATGCTCTTGAAATACAATTAACAACTCAGAAGTTTATAGTCAGCTAAACACTCATTTAATAGAAAGATATATTCAGAAAACAAACACTAAGCTATTAGAAAGTACTAGTGAATATTGGACTATTAGTGGATAAGTCTTAAGACCAAAAGACCCTCACTAAAATGACTCTTAAAGGACAATGTTTGGCAAAATGAAATAAACTGAGAGATATGAGAAAATGAGAACATGAGATAAAAGAAATAGGAGTAAATCCATAAAAATTAAACATGTAAAGTATATTAACAATGGTTTTAAAAATATTAACTATATTATTGTATCAAAAATAAAAGAATTAAAGGCTATTTTAATGAAATAGTAGTGCAGTAGGTAAATGTTCAATGGGCATTTAACTGAGGCCCTTGTCATAATCAGGAGAAATATATAAATACTGAATGTTTATAGACATAGTAGACCAGCGATGCTTAAAGATTTGCACTTTAAGCTCCTTGCATCATTAAATCAAGGAATAATTCTTAGAAGCAGATCCAAAAAAGTACAAATGTGGACAAGGACTATATACAAGACGAGGCATCTGTGCCTGATCTTTGAGACTGGTTATTAAGTAATAAGTAACTGATAGTGATAATACACAGCAGCACCAGAGAAAGGCAGATGGCCATGAGCTCCTGAGGGTATGAAATGACCAGCTAGATATTAAAGTTGAGTGACTTCATAGCACAGGTTCTGCTTCAACATAAGCTAGTTCATTAGTACCAAACATTCCTGGTTTTGCTCTGACGGTCTTTCCCATTCAAAACAAAAAGCTACTAAAATATGCTGTAATTTTGGTAGAATGGCAGGTAGAGGAAGTACAGGGCAAAAAACCAACCCAGAGTAATGGAGTTTGATAAATGCCCAACATTTAAAACCGATACTTTAAAAAACACAAATACAATGGAATATTATTCAGTCATGAGAAAGAAGGAAATCCTGCTATTTGCAACAACATGGGTGGACCCTGAAGGTCTTATGCTAAACGAGATCAGTCCGACAGAGAAAGACAAATACTGTATAATATCACTTATATGTGGAATCTAAAAAATGCTGAACTTGTAAAAACAGAGAGCAGAATGGTAGTTACCAGGGGCTGGGGGACAGAGGAACTGGGGAGATGTTGCTTAAGGATGCAAACTTGCAACTAGTAGATTAAAAAGTCCTGGAGATCTAATGCACAGTGGAATGATTATAGTTAATAATACTGTCTTATAAACTTCAAAGTTGCTAAGAGACTAAATATTTGTTCTCAACACAAAAAATAAATGATAAATATGTGACATGATAAATGTGTTAGCTAAAGTTACTGTAGTAATATCACAATATATAAATGTATCAAACCAATATGTTGTACACCTTAAGCTTATGCAATTTTATATGCCAATTATATCTCAATAAAAATGCTTTAGGGCTTCCCTGGTGGCGCAGTGGTTGAGAGTCCGCCTGCCGATGCAGGGGACGCGGGTTCGTGCCCCGGTCCAGGAAGATCCCACATGCCGCGGAGCGGCTAGGCCCGTGAGCCATGGCCGCTGAGCCTGCGCGTCCGGAGCCTGTGCTCCGCAAAGAGAGAGGCCACAACAATGAGAGGCCCGCGTACCGCAAAAAAAAAAAAAAAAATGCTTTAAATTTAAAATATAGAGTGACCTCATAGAGTAATGTGAACCAGAAGTAAAACAGTTCTTGTATGAGACTGCAGTTGAAGTCAGTATCAGCTTGGTGGTCCTAAGTACCTCAGGACTTGAACTTGGAGTAAAGTGGTTTCTGACTTATAAATGTTCTCTGAAGAAAAGAAAGGTAATATCATTTTAGGCCCTGAATATTCCCTCCATTTAAACAACATCCAGTATCCAGTACACAGGCAAGAATTGTCAGGCATGCAAGGTTAAAAAAAACATGTTAGTGAGAAAGACCAGAATCAGATAACAGAAACAGACTCACAGGGACCCTGATACCAAAATTTTCAAAAACAGACTGAATAACCATAGCAACTATGTTTGAGATGACAAAAGATAGGTGAAAATGTCCAGAGGGAACTAGAAGTATGAAATGTAGCAGAGCAGATTTTAAAATGAAGCAAAAAAAAAAATGTCAAATACAAAAATTAAGAACTTGGTGAATGAGTTTAACACAGGATTAGGTATATCAGAAGAGAGAATTAGTGTACTGAGATGTAGGTAAGAAAATGATTATCTAGAGACAAAAAAACACAGAAATACATAGTTGATGATAAGAGACATACAGGCCCCAGTGAGAAGTCTTAATACAAGACTGCCAGAGGGAAAAGAGACAGAGAAAGAGGGAGGGAAGACAGAAAAAGGGCAGAAGCTATATTGGAGGAGAGAATGGCTGCAATTTTGTAAAACAAATAAAATATCCCAAATCACAGATTCAAGAATCCTGACAAATTCTTAAAAAGAATAGATTTTAAAAAAACCGTACCAAGACATTGAAGGTATAAACTAAAGAAAACCAAGGATAAAAAGAAATGTTCAAACAGGAGAGGAGGGGGACACAAATTATCATTATAGATGTGACAATCACATCACACAGACCTCTCCATATAAGATGCAAGGCAGAAAACAACAGGAGGTATATTTTCAGTCTGATGAAAGAAAATAACTGCTTTATACAAGTCTAAACTCAGCCCAAAAAAAAAAAAAAAAAAAATATATATATATATATATATATTTTTTTTTTTTTTTTTTTCCGGTATGCAGGCCTCTCACTGTTGTGGCCTCTCCCGTTGCGGAGCAAATATAAAAAGAGAAAAAGACAAAATATAAAAAGGAAACATTTTCCAACTTGTTTTCTGAGGCCAACATAAATTTGATACCAAAATCAGTAAAAAGGAAATTATAGGCCAATATTACTCATGAACACAGATGCAAAAATTCTCAACAAAACCTAATTCAGCAACATATAAAAACATCATGAATGAGTTGAGCATATCACAAGAATGCAAGGTTGGTTCATAAATTTCCAAAATATGTATTAAAATATTATTTTCAAGAATAAATACTGGGAATAATCTCTCTGTTAAATAAAAATGAAAAATATAAAAAGTACATAATTTTAAGTTAATGAATTACGGTAACCATCTACCAACATGGATACATCTCATAATATAATGGCAATCATAAAAGCAATTGTGCCATTTATCCAAATTTTAAATATCAGAAAATCATTTCCATTTAACATTCAGAGGCACATAAATATGTGTTAAACATGCATGGAAACAACTGCTACTAGGGGAAAAGAAAAATGAGACTCGGGAAGGATGACTTTTGTTTTTCTTTACACATTCTATCCCCTGGCCTTTAAATAAAAGTGTCAAAAGTAGTGGCTTAATATTATGGTATTTTAACACTGTGAGAAATACATACATATGTAAAAATTCTCACAAAATATTAGATAACCTAATTTAGCAATATATAAAAACATACATATATGCTTGCTTTATATATATGTGTGTGCGCGCATGTATGTATGCCTGTTATATTATCTATCCTTTTTTTTTTTTTTTTTGCGGTATGCGGGCCTCTCACTGTGGTGGCCTCTCCCGTTGCGGAGCACAGGCTCCGGACGCGCAGGCTCAGCGGCCATGGCTCACGGGCCTAGCCGCTCCGCGGCACGTGGGATCTTCCCGGACCGGGGCACAAACCCGTGTCCCCTGCATCGGCAGGCGGACTCTCAACCACTGCGCCACCAGGGAAGCCCTATTATCTATCCTTTAGTACAGGGGTCCCCAACTCCTGGGCTGCGGACCGGTCTGTTAGGCACTGGGCCGCACAGCAGGAGGTGAGCTGTGGGCAAGCAAGGGAAATTTCATCTGCTGTTCCGCACTGCTCCACATCATTCACATTACTGTCTGAACCACCCCTATCCTGGTCTGTGGAAAAACTGTCTTCCAGAAAACCTGTCCCTGGTGCCAAAAAGGTTGGGGACCGCTGCTTTTTATCTATTTGAAATATTCTACATGTGACATAAATAAATAGGTAAATATATAGCTAGATGCCATAATTTATAGGAGAATTTACACTATGATTTACAATTATCAGACTCTTCCATCATATATCAATTTGAGACATCTATTCAGGCTAGTTCTTATGTCTGTAGCTGTATTTAATGTTCATTAAATTTCTGAAAACACTTACTTTGATTCTTCACTAAAAAAATTGACTTAACCATTCTTCCTCCAGTTATCTAGAAAGAATCTGTGTTTTTGTTTCTGACAGACTTTGGTATTGTATCATTTTAACTAAAATCAATTGGCCATTTTGGTACTAGAAATGGAAGCCCACTACATCATTATTCTGAAGAAATTTATGAGGGAAAAATTTCAAATTGTCTTCTAATAAATATTTAATTGCTTTTGCTTCCTATATAATAGAAGCATTGCTAGTAGGTGGGGAAAAAAGAAATAAACCATTTCAATGTTCTTATTTGTGCAAAGAACTATTGGTTTGTTAGAAATCAACAGTTTACTGCCAAATCCAATGAACCTATTTTATTCCACATCTTGCTGAATCTTTGTTGATACTGAGGACAGTAACAATAAGGAAGTCTAGTAAAACTGATATTTATCACATTACCAAATAGGTGAAATAAAGATTTTGTTCTAATTAAGGTATGAGGTACATACTGGCTAAGCAAAGTCAACTGATATTCATCAAATTAGTCACAATAGAATGATTGTGTGTTCATGATGCAACTGACTTCATCTTTGTGTTCAAAAGCGTTTCACTGTCTCTATGGGAAGGGCAATGCTAATTATACAAAGACAGACCTTGGGTTGAGTTGAATAAACCTGCAATACAAATAAATTAGAATTCAAGTCTAGTGACTATTAACATGGTAAAAATCTGAGTATCTAGGAAAATGGGGAAAAATGATGTCATTGCATTTCTTGAGGTACTCTTGTATTGGTGGGGAAGCCCTGGCAGTAGAGAGCAAGGGTTCAATCCTGGCCACCCACCCCTTCATAAAGTTATATTTCATTGACCTGTATAATGGACCTTCAACTCCACCTCTCTTGAAAATCACTTGTGTCTGGATGAAACTACAGATATTTTACCTGGTGAATAAGAATACGAGAAGGAGTTAGTACTATCCTTTTCTCTTTTCTCCTATTAGATTTGACAGGTTAGGTCTCACTCACTTCATTTATCTAAGATTGTGCATTTTATGCCCCCAAAAGAGGTAAGGAAGTGCCACCATCTCTTTTCTTAAATTTACTGAATTTTGACTCATGAAACTGCCCATTGCTATTATGACACAGAGACAGAGGAATGAGTGATGGCTGAGTAGATAGAAGACGTTATAGAGGTAGTATCTATTCCAACTATTCACATGACTAAGATATAAAAGTTTCCTATGGTTAAAGTGGCTCTCAAAGACAGCTTAACCATCTTCTAGGTACCTACCTGACAAAGGCCCGCCTTTTGGGTGTCAATCCACATGAGCAAAACCTCTGGGGTGGAATTTTTGTGACTATGGCTAATTAGGGGGAAATAAGGTTGAGATTAAATCAATCTCCTATGCCAGAGACTGCCTGCTTAGAGGTTCCGGTAGAACCACACTTTCAGCAAAGATTCAAGGCGATCTCTATACAGATTTCTGGCATTTGTTTTTTTCTACAGACTTCTTTCCTTCCTGCAACTCTACTCCACAATAGCTAGTCCCCTCAGACTTTCTGAACTTCTTTTGTGCATCTGTTTCCACAACTCAGCAAGACTGCTGTGGAATCCTGGCCCCTGTTCTATGGTTGGAATGTGACTTCAGACAGCAAAGCCATGCCTTCTTTGCCCTTGTCTTACAGATTGCTGTCTAGTGCTGCTCCTTGTGTTGTCAAATAGGTGAAAATGATTGTTCCATATATTTTCCATTTATCCAGCTGTTTAAGGTGAGTAACTCCAGTTGCTACGACTACATCATGGCTAAAAGCAAAAGTCAACATAATCGCTATACTCCAATAATAATAATAAATAATTTTATATTGGTAAACTTTTACCAATTGAGTTCTTTAAAAAGTGTTTTCAAAATGTTTTTGTTTTGTACAAAGATTTTTACATTATTTTATTAGGTGTAATAAATTATACTGTAATACATATATAAAGCTAAATGGAATGAAGAAATGTATAAATTGAGTGTTTTTATTTTTAAAAAGAAATTAAATTGAAAATAACATTGGATTTATCATTTTGCATTGATTTGGAATATGTACTTGAAGAAAATATTTTTAGCAAGCAAAAATTACATTAAAATTATTGATAGACATTCAATAATGCATAACTTACTGGAAAAAAACTGATCTTCTTCAAAATACATAGACATGAAAGGAAAAATGCAAATAGCTTTCCAGAAAACAGTATTTTGATGGCTCCAAAGGATAATTATGATGAGCTCTGAGCATAATTTTGGGGTGATGATGCTGATTATGATGCTTTGTTTTATAATCTTTCTGCCTTTATGTTCTATATTTTTTCTCTTGCTGTTGTTGAAATGAAGAACGTAGAAGCAAAGTTGAAGATTTGATCAAAGAAAAAAATTTTTAAATGTCTACAAGAAAATGTTAAACATGACAAATACCCAAATAGTTATTTGGAAATAGTCAAATAGTTGGTACTGAGGTAAGGAAGGGAAGATAATAGCAATTGAAACCAATAAATTTAGGCATAGATCCATTTACATTTCTTAATATTTATATAAATCCATACTGATATAACTTTTAAGGCTATAATAAGTAAGAAATTTATATTTCCTCTGAGAAAGGTGGCAGAGGTTCATTAGTTTTAAGGTTTTTACGACTTTTAAAAAGAAAGTAACTTCATTTTATCTAAACGAATATAAAAATGTAATACATGGCTGATAAAACTGTCACAGTTCTATAAGCAAATAATTTGGTTCACTTTCTTTTTATTGCTCTTATTTTATATATTTTCAGAGAATGCAAAAAAGACTGTTTTTCTTCAGTGATGTGTGAGGACTGTCATTTAAGAAGGCTTAACTCTTTAGGGTTAATATTCCTTTCAAAGAGTATATCCTCTCTCAGAGTTTTCAGGAATATTTCCTTGATAAAAACTAGATTTCTTATATGTCAAATTCCCTTAGTAGAATGTTAGATAAGACTGCTTTTCCTCATTGCTGATTTCAGTCAAGAGAGATTTTTTGCATGCACCCCCAGGGCTGTTCCCAACATACTCTGTCCCTGAGGAGGGGCTTATTTCAGTTAAATGTTTTATTCATCTTGGCATGAACTGGTGTGTCCCCTGTTCCTCCAGGGGAGAGCTCTGCTTTGCCAGTGCTGTGTGGGGAGGTTCTGCCCTGGTTCTGCTTTGCCCGGACTAGACACTTCAGTCAACCTGATGCTGGGATTCAACTAGCAGCTTCAGTGACTCTCACGATAAATGGCATCTTCCAACCTTGCTTTTCTGTGGTAAAGGTAATATGTTAACCATCATTATCATCTATTCTCTGTTTTCTATCTCAGTGCATTCAGAATTAGGTTGGAGAGAAAAAAAAACAAAAAACAAAAACACTATTCAGTGAAGGCCGCTTTAAAGAGGCTAACGTGAATAATGGTTAAAAACATGGAAAACCAAGCCATGTAGGTCTATGTTTGAATCTCATCTTTATGTGTCAGGTGTTGCATTATTTTGGGCAAGGCACTTTCTCTGAACTTCAATTTTCATATCTATATATGAGACTAAGATATATTGATTTTAAGGATTTAGTGAACTATTATTTTGTATGTATACCTATTTTTAAGTATAACTGTATAAAATATAACTATATACAATAGAAAATAATCCTTTAAGAATAGTGTATAAAGTAATATATTTTTACACAGACATAAGATATTTAACAGAGTATATCACAGATATTTAAGGTTATTATATTTATATAATAACACACACACAAGGCAGAAAAACTTAGTACAATAATTTATACATAAAAGAGTCTCATAGAATATCAAGTATCAATCACTGGAAGGAATAATGTGGAAACAGAGGTTTTTTAATACTATAAGCCTTATTTTTTTGTGGAACATATTCCTTGAATATTCCACTTGCCAGTAAAGAACAAAATAAATAAGCAAGCAGGGAAGGTAGGGCATAATTCTTTTTATTCATAATACCACTTTCTCTTAGTGTTCCTTACACTTGCCATTCTGTGTTATCCTTTTTCTCTTTTCTAGGAGGCAATGCTTTATATTGTAACTTCTTGTCTACTTGGTTCCATTGCTATAGATTTTCTGTTCACTGCAGTATAATCATTAGCTATGAATATTGGGATAACTGATATAATGAATAATCTATGTAGTTTTTTATTTACCCAAAATGAGATGGAACTTTTATGTACAGGTGATCCTGAGAAATTAACATCTTCTTCTAGAAAATTAAAGGACTAGTGGAAATATATCCTCTCCCAATTTCAGAAGTTAGTGAAAACAGAGATTAAATCTAGCTGCAACTGCAGCAGGAGAAGCCAAGATGGAACTCAAGACAGTTCAGAAACATCAAGCCTACTTAAAGAGATGAATTTAGTTGTGCTGCTCATGTTAACAGGTGACATAAATAAAATAATGGTCAAGATTTCATGAGTCACAGAACAGTTTCTTGAATATCATGAGAATGTGGACATTTCTCTAGCCAGTGAGTAGCAAATTATTATTTGCTGGCTGGTACTTATGTATTTTTTTAATCCATTGATGCCATATGTTTCCTGAAGCCTATTCATCTGAGGGGAATAGATGCGATGATTGGTAATTACCACCTTCAACTTTTTCCTCATTCTCTGTCCAATTACTACATTTATTTTTTTCTCTGTGCTTAGCTTGTATCATACACAGTCCACTGGTACAGTTTTAACAAGCAAAAAACAATAATTTATGTTGAGATGTGACAAAGTTACAACTTAACATGGGTGAAGAAAATACCATATAAAACTAAGACATCCTACAAAGAATGTAGGTTTCTCAGTTAACTATATGCAATAAGGAACTCCCTGATTATCAGAATAAAAGGAAATATAATTACATGATACTCAAGTCGAAAACATTCAAAAAAGTAAAATATGAAAATCATAACAATATAACAATCAAGTTGTGCTTCTCAAATAATACTGGGTGGTAGATTAAATGATAAGCAAAACTCATACCTGGAATGGTCTTTGAAGATGACAAAGATATGTCTCAAATATACTTTATGAGACTTCCGGGAAGATGGCGGAACAGTAAGACGCGGAGATCACCTTCCGCCCCACAGATACACCAGAAATACATCTACACGTAGAACAACTCCTACAGAACACCTACTGAATGCTGGCAGAAGACCTCAGACCTCCCAAAAGGCAAGAAACCCCCCACGTACCTGGAGGGGATTAAGAACGCTGCTTAAAGGAGCTCCAGAGACAGGCTCGAGCCGCAGCTAAAAGCACGGACCCGAGACAGGCATGAGACGCTAAGGCTGCTGCTGCCGCCAACAGGAAGCCGGTGTGAGAGCACACGTCACTATCCACACCCCACTTCCGGGGAGCCTGTGCAGCCCGCCACTGCCAGGGTCCTGTGATCCAAGGACAACTACCCCGGGAGAATGCATGGTGTGCCTCAGGCTGGTACAATGTTACGCCGGCCTCTGCCGCTGCAGGCCCGCCCCGCACTCCTTGCCCCTCCCTCCCCTCGGCCTGAGTGAGCCAGAGCCTCCGAATCAGCGGCTCCTTTAACCCCGACCTGTCTGAGCGAAGAACAGACGCCCTCCGGCGACCTACACGCAGAGGTGGGGCCAAATCCAAAGCTGAGCCCCTGGGAGCTGTGAGAACAAAGAAGAAAAAGGGAAATCTCTCCCAGCAGCTTCAGAAGCAGCAGATTAAAGCTCCACATTCAACTTGATGTACCCTGCTTCTGTGGAATACATGAATAGACAACGAATCATCCCAAATTAAGGAGGTGGACTTTGAGAGCAAGATTTATGATTTTTTCCCCTTTTCCTCTTTTTCTGAGTGTGTATCTGTATGCTTCTGTGTGACATTTTGTCTGTATAGCTTCGCTTCCACCATTTGTCCCAGGGTTCTATCCGGCCGTTTTTTTGTTTTTTCTCTTAATAATTATTTTTTTATTTTAATAACTTTATTATATTTTATCTTACTTTATTTTATTTTACTTTACCTTCTTTCTTTCCTTTTTTCCTTCCTTCCCTCCTTCCTTCCTCCCTCCCTCCTCTCTTTCTTTCTTTCTTTCTTTCTACTTCTACTAATTCTTTCTTTCTACTTTTTCTCCCTTTTCTTCTGAGCTGTGTGGATGAAAGGCTCTTGGTGCAGCAGCCAGGAGTTAGTGCTGTGCCTCTGAGGTGGGAGAGCCAACGTCAGGACACTGGTCCACAAGAGACCTCCCAGCTCCACATAATATCAAACGGCAAAAATCTCCTACAGATCTCCATCTCAAAACCAGCACCCAGGTTTACTCAAAGACCAGCAAGCTACAGTGCTGGACATCCTATGCCAAACAACTAGCAAGAAAGGAACACAACCCCACCCATTAGCAGAGAGGCTGCCCAAAATCATAATAAGTCCACAGACACCCCAAAACACAACACCAGCCATGGACCTGCCCACCAGAGAGACAAGATCCAGCTGCATCCACCAGAACACAGGCACTACTCCCCTCCACCAGGAAGCCTACACAACCCACTGAACGAACCTTAGCCACTGGGGACAGACATCAAAAACAACGGGAACTACGAACCTGCAGCCTGCAAAAAGGAGACCTCAAACACAGTAAGATAAGCAAAATGAGAAGACATAAAAACACACAGCAGAGGAAGGAGCAAGATAAAAACGCACCAGAGCTAACAAATGAAGAGGAAATGGGCAGTCTACCTGAAAAAGAACTCAGAATAATGATAGTAAAGATGATCCAAAATCTTGGAAATAGAATAGACAAAATGCAAGAAACATTTAACAAGGACCTAGAAGAACTAAAGATGAAACAAAAAATGATGAACAACACAATAAATGAAATGAAAAATACTCTAGATGGGATCAATAGCAGAATAACTGAGGCAGAAGAACAGATAAGTGACCTGGAAGATAAAATAGTGGAAATAATTACTGCAGAGCAGAATAAAGAAAAAGGAATGAAAAGAACTAAGGACAGTGTCAGAGACCTCTGGGACAACATTAAACACACCAACATTCGAATTATAGGGGTTTCAGAAGAAGAAGAGAAAAAGAAAGGGACTGAGAAAATATGTGAAGAGATTATAGTTGAAAACTTCCCTAATGTGGGAAAGGAAATAGTTAATCAAGTCCAGGAAGCACAGAGTCTCATACAGGATAAATCCAAGGAGAAATATGCCAAGACACATATAAATCATACTGTCAAAAATTAAATACAAAGAAAACAGATTAAAAGCAGCAAGGGAAAAACAACAAATAACACACAAGGGAATCCCCATAAGTTTAACAGCTGATCTTTCAGCAGAAAATCTGCAAGCCAGAAGGAAGTGGCAGGACATACTGAAAGTGATGAAGGAGAAAAACCTGCAACCAAGATTACTCTACCCAGCAAGGATATCATCCAGAGTTGATGGAGAAATTAAAACCTTTAGAGACAAGCAAAAGCTGAGAGAGTTCAGCACCACAAAAGCAGCTCTACAACAACTGCTAAAGGAACTTCTCTAGGCAAGAAACACAAGAGAAGGAAAAGACCTACAATAACGAACCCAAAACAAGTAAGAAAATGGGAATAGGAACATACATATCGATAATTACCTTAAATGTAAATGGACTAAATGCTCCCACCAAATGAAACAGATTGGATGAATGGATAAAAAACAAGACCCATATATTTGCTGTCTACAAGAGACCCACTTCAGACCAAGAGACACATACAGACTGAAAGTAACGGGATGGAAAAATATTTCATGCAAATGGAAACCAAAAGAAAGCTGGAGTAACAGTTCTCATATCAGACAAAATAGACTTTAAAATAAAGACTATTAGAAGAGAGAAAGAAGGACACTACATAATGATCAAAGGATAGATCCAAGAAGAAGATATAACAATTGTAAATATTTATGCACCCAAAGTAGGACCACCTCAATACATAAGGCAAATACTAACACCCATAAAAGGGGAAATTGACAGTAACACATTCATAGTAGGGGACTTTAACACCCCACTTTCACCCATGGACAGATCATCCAAAATGAAAATAAATAAGGAAACACAAGCTTTAAATGATACATTAAACACGATGGACTTAATTGATATTTATAGGACATTCCACCTAAAAACAACAGAATACACATTTTTCTCAAGTGCTCATGGAACATTCTCCAGGATAGATCATATCCTGGGTCACAAATCAAGCCTTGGTAAATTTAAGAAAATTGAAATTGTATCAAGTATCTTTTCTGACCACAACACTATGAGACTGGACATCAATTACAGGAAAAGATGTGTAAAAAATATGAACACATGGAGGCTAAACAATACACCACATAATAACGAAGTTATCACTGAAGAAATCAAAGAGGAAATTAAAAAATATCTAGAAACAAACGACAATGGAGACATGACGACCCATAACCTATGGGATGCAGCAAAAGCAGTTCTAAGAGGGAAGTTTATAGCAATACAATCCTACCTTAAGAAACAGGAAACATAACGAATAAACACCCTAACCTTGCACCTAAAGCAATTAGAGAAAGAAGAACAAAAAAACCACAAAGTTAGCAGAAGGAAAGAAATCATAAAAGTCAGATCAGAAATAAATGAAAAAGAAATGAAGGAAATGATAGCAAAGATCAATAAAACTAAAAGGTGGTTCTTTGAGAAGATAAACAAAATTGATAAACCATTAGCCAGACTCATCAAGAAAAAGAGGGAGAAGACTCAAATCAATAGAATTAGAAATGAAAAAGGAGAAGTAACAACTGACACTGCAGAAATACAAAAGATCATGAGAGATTACTACAAGCAACTCTATGCCAATAAGATGGACAACCAGGAAGAAATGGACAAATTCTAAGAAAGGCACAACCTGCCAAGACTGAATCAGGAAGAAATAGAAAATATGAACAGACCAATCACAAGCACTGAAATTGAAACTGTGATTAAAAATCTTTCAACGAATAAAAGCCCAGGACCAGATGGCTTCACGGGTGAATTCTATCAAACATTTAGAGAAGAGCTAACACCTATCCTTCTCAAACTCTTCCAAAATATAGCAGAGGGAAGAACACTTCCAAACTCATTCTATGAGGCCACCATCACCCTGATACCAAAACCAGACAAGGATGTCACAAAGAAAGAAAACTACAGGCTAATATCACTGATGCACATAGATGCAAAAATCCTCAACAAAATACTAGCAAACAGAATCCAACAGCACATTAAATGGATCATACACCATGATCAAGTGGGGTTTATTCCAGGAATGCAAGGATTCTTCAGTACACGCAAATCAATCAATGTGATACACCATATTAACAAATTGAAGGAGAAAAACCATATGATCATCTCAATAGATGCAGGAAAAGCTTTTGACAAAATTCAATACCCATTTATGATAAAAACCCTGCAAAAAGTAGTCATAGAGGGAACTTTCCTCAACATAATAAAGGCCATATATGACAAACCGACAGCCAACATCGTTCTCAATGGTAAAAACTGAAAGCATTTCCACTAAGATCAGGAACAAGACAAGGTTGCCCACTCTCACCGCTCTTATTCAACATAGTTTTGGAAGTTTTAGCCACAGCAATCAGAGAAGAAAAGGAAATAAAAGGAATCCAAACCGGAAAGGAAGAAGTAAAGCTGTCACTGTTTGCAGATGACATGATACTATACATAGAGAATCCTAAAGATGCTACCAGAAAACTACAAGAGCTAATCAGTGAATTTGGGAAAGTAGCAGGATACAAAATTAATGCACAGAAATCTCTGGCATTCCTATACACTAATGATGAAAAGTCTGAAAGTGAAATCAAGAAAACACTCTCATTTACCATTGCAACAAAAAGAATAAAATATCTAGGTATAAACTTACCTAAGGAGACGAAAGACCTGTATGCAGAAAATTATAAGACACTGATGAAAGAAATTAAAGATGATACAAATAGATGGAGAGATATACCATGTTCTTGGATTGGAAGACCAACATTGTGAAAATGACTCTACTACCCAAAGCAATCTACAGATTCAATGCAATCCCTATCAAACTACCACTGGCATTTTTCACTGAACTAGAACAAAAAATTTCACAATTTGTATGGAAACACAAAAGACCCCGAATAGCCAAAGCAATCTTGAGAACGAAAAACAGAGCTGGAGGAATCAGGCTCCCTGACTTCAGACTATACTACAAAGCTACAATAATCAAGACAGTATGGTACTGGCACAGAAACAGAAAGATAGATCAGTGGAACAGGATAGAAAGCCCAGAGATACACCCATGCACATATGGTCACCTTATCTTTGATAAAGGAGGCAGGAATGTACAGTGGAGAAAGGACAGCCACTTCAGTAAGTGGGTCTGGGAAAACTGGACAGGTACATGTAAAAGTATGAGATTAGATCATTCCCTAACACCATACACAAAAATAAGCTTTCATAATGGATTAAAGACCTAAATGTAAGGCCAGAAACTATCAAACTCTTAGAGGAAAACATAGGCAGAACACTCTATGACATAAATCACAGCAAGATCCTTTTTGACCCACCTTCTAGAGAAATGGAAATAAAAACAAAAATAAATAAATGGGACTTAATGAAACTTAAAAGCTTTTGCACAGCAAAGGAAACCATAAACAAGACCAAAAGACAACCCTTAGAATGGGAGAAAATATTTGCAAATGAAACAACTGACAAAGGATTAATCTTCAAAATTTATAAGCAGCTCATGCAGCTTAATAACAAAAAAAAAACAACTCAATCCAAAAATGGGCAGAAGATCTAAATAGACATTTCTCCAAAGAAGATATACAGACTGCCAACAAACACATGAAAGAATGCTCAACATCATTAATTATTAGAGAAATGCAAATCAAAACTACAATGAGATATCATCTCACACCAGTCAGAATGGCCATCAAAACATCTAGAAACAATAAATGCTGGAGAGGGTGTGGAGAAAAGGGAATACTCTTGCACTGCTGGTGGGAATGTAAATTGATACAGCCACTGTGGAGAACATTATGGAGGTTCCTTAAAAAACTGCAAACAGAACTACCATATGACCCAGCAATCCCACAACTGGGCATATACCCTGAGAACACCGTAATGCAGAAAGAGTCATGTACCAAAATGTTCATTGCAGCTCTATTTACAATAGCCCGGAGATGGAAACAACCTAAGTGTCCACCATCAGATGAATGGATAAAGAAGATGTGGCACGTATATACAATGGAATATTACTCAGCCATAAAAAGAAACGAAATTGAGCTGTTTGTGGTGAGGTGGATAGACCTGGAGTCTGTCATACAGAGTGAGTCGGAGAGAGAGAGACAAGTACTGTATGCTAACACATATATATGGAATTTAAGGAAAAAAATGTCATGAAGAGCCTAGGAGTAAAACAGGAATAAAGACACAGACCTACTATAGAATGGACTTGAGGATATGCGGAGGGGAAAGGGTAAGCTGTGACAAAGCGAGAGAGAGGCATGGACATATATATACACTACCAAACGTAGGGTAGATAGCTGGTGGAAAGCAGCTTCATAGCACAGGGAGATCAGCTCAGTGCTTTGTGACTGCCTGGAGGGGTGGGAGGGAGGGAGACGCAAGAGGGAAGAGATATTGGAATATATGTATATGTGTAACTGATTCATTTTGCTGTAAAGCAGAAACTAACACACCATTGTAATATACTCCAATAAAGATGTTAAAAAAATATATATATATACACTTTATGAATAAGGTACATTATTTTTAAAATATGAAATTCTCTACGATAAAAAGGAAAACCTAAAATATGTAATTTGAAAATTGTCTATTCCATATGCATTGTATCCCAAATATGGCATAATTCCTACATACTTAAATCATAACTGAAGGGTTTAAATCATATATAAACATATATGTGTATATGTGTTTTCATGCAAATATCTGTATTCACATGCAATAAGTATATAAATGTATTTGTGTATGTATTTACATAGATCAACACAGAGAACTGTAATCTATCTATATATCTATCTTGCATCTAGTATGGATGTGATATAAAAATATAAGGGAATGTATATATGTTACACACATACGTGCACACAAACACACAGAAAGAGCAAAACGTGATTAGGGGAAATTACCCTGTGAACCTTCCTCTGCTTTAGTCATTTTTGTCATTTTACAGTGGTTAATCTATTCCAAATTACATCTATTTTTTATAAATATGAGACAGTGATCTAATTACACAAATCCTTTCTTATTAGGGTAAACAACAGCTACTTGTGGTATGATGCTAATTCAGTATGACGGAAGGCATGTAATAAAATAAGACTTTCAAATCATATTAGCGTACAGATACTATGCTTCATGATCATTTTCAACAGCATTGTAGTGAGTGGTTAATGATATGCATGTCCTGGAGAGAGAGCATATTTTGTTTGATCAGGTAGGTTAAGAAGTGACACAACAGTGCAGTAGTGAGCCTCCTGATTGCTGAGCATTCTTGTTACTTGCTGGTTATTTTAGGAGAACCTCACTGATTTCTTTAAGGAGACTAATTGGAAATGAATGAGCTCTCAGAGTTTATCAGTTGAAGCAGCAGCATAAATCATCCTCGTCCATGTACTCTTCACAATGCCAGTGGGTGGTAGTGTAGGGGTGGAATTTAAGTGGGTCATTTCAAAATCACAGTCAAGCACATCATGTTGTGATGGTGTCTCATGTTAAAAGTAGGAACTGGTTGCTTAGAACTTGTACAATACTTGCAATTCAGTTTTTATTTTATTTTTTTGTAAGTGACAGCCATTATTCAATGAAAAATGGAATAAGGAATTCAGCTCTTTAAAACATATGAGATACTCTGGTTTAAGAGGTTTAGAGGCCCAGTATTTTCAGCAACATTTGCCCTGGATTCCTGAGTGAGAAGCACCTTCAAAGTAAACCTAGGGCTCTGTGAAGCAGCTGAAAATTTGTACTTCTAGAAAGCTCTATGTTTAGCAGCTTAAATACTACATTCATGCCAATTATAGACTTAATAACACATTTGAGTGTGAATTTTCCACACTGCTTCAGAATTTTTTAAATTACCTTTACCTTTCATTGTTTGTGTGTGTGGTTTCTTTGAAGTGGATCCAACTTTTAAAATAGAACATAAATAGTGTGTATGAGAAATGAAAAAAATTAGTTTCTGAACTGGGCTTTTGTTTTATGTTTTATTTTTTAAGTGAGCGTCACTGTTTGTGTGAATTTCTAAAGTTGTACGTAGAATATATGTACGTCACGTTTCCGAAAATATTTCTATAGTTTTCATCAAGTTACTAAATAGGTTATTTTTTTAAATTTTTTTTTTAGAAGATGTTGGGGGTAGGAGTTTATTAACTTATTATTTTTTTTTTTTGCTGTGTTCGGTCTTCGTTTCTGTGCGAGGGCTTTCTCTAGTTGTGACAAGCGGGGGCCCCTCTTCATCGCGGTGCGCGGGCTTCTCACTATCGCGGCCTCTCGTTGTGGAGCACAGGCTCCAGACGCGCAGGCTCAGTAGTTGTGGCTCACGGGCCTAGTTGCTCCGCGGCATGTGGGATCCTCCCAGGCCAGGGCTCGAACCCGTGTCCCCTGCATTAGCAGGCAGATTCTCAACCACTGCGCCACCAGGGAAGCCCCTAAATAGGTTTTCGATCCCCAAATATAAATAACCTTAACTTTAGAGTCATCTTTCCTTTTCACAGTGATGGACCAATTTTGATGGTAAAGTATCTGTAAATTGAGAACGTGCTTGTTTACTGGATACATAACTAGAGTCTCTTGAATGACAGCAGTGTTAACTTTCTGACAATTACCTATTTTGTCTATAACTCCATTTATGTTCAATTTAAATTTCACTTCAAGCATTATACCGTTTTATTTCTTTGTTGCACTTTCATCTTTGCTGACCAGTCCCTTTCTTGAGTATCCATATTTGTAAAATGTCAGAAGTTTATCACCAAGACACAAAAATGTGAGACACTGACATGCTTTGCTCCCTGTACTTGAACTGAGTAACAAATGTGCAGTGATCAATCACTGAATGACTTTGGAAGAAATGATGTGATTGATTGCTAATCCTAATATGCATCTGTTACTTATATGAAGATTTGTGGACTGAAGAGACAGCAGCAAAGTTTGTACTTTATTCAATTACTCACACCTAATACACAGTGGTAACTGAAATTTGAACCATGTTGTGGGGGATTGGTATTATTTAACTAACTGAGGTGAATGAAACTCGTACACATCAGAATCATATAACGTGAGGACTACTTTCATTCAATATCCAGTGAAAATATCATTCAAATATAAAGGCAAAATACTTTCTCAGATCAACAAAGGCTGAGAGAATTTCAACCACCATATCTGAATAGAAATACAGAGGAACTTCTTCAGGCTGATGGGAAATGATAGCAGCCTAAGTGATAGGAAACGTGAATCTATAGGAAAGAAAGAATAACACCAGAAGGAAGATCTCCTTGAGTAACTTTAAGGAATATATATTTTTTCCTTTTTATATATCTAAAAGTCAGTTGACAATTTAAATGCAAAAAAATTATCTATTGTGAGATGTATAATATATGAAAATAATATTACCAAGAATGTGGTAAAGAGAAGTGAAGTGTGTAAGGTTCTTGTATTTTACATGAAGCATGATATTACCTATATGTAGATTCTGATGAGAGACAGAATATTACAATTCCCTATAAATATATAGATATAATAATACCAAGAGTAATTAAATTACTAAACATTTTTGATTAATCCAAAAGGAAGCAGGAAACATTTTTGATTAATCCAGAGTGACAGTTCAGATGAAAATAAAAATAAACAATGGTAGCTTCAAATCCAATCGCATCTGTAATTCCACTAAATGTAAATTGACTATTCCCATTACAGATAGACATCAGACTAGGTAAAACAGGCAGTCCCAACTACATAATCTGAAAGAGATTAATTAGAAATATAAAGACATGTTAGGCTTGATAAAATAATGAAAAAATTAAACCATTCAAAAAGTAAACGTAAGAAGGCTGTTTTGTCTACATTAACATAAATGTGGATCTCTAGATAGTAAGTCTCAGAAGAAAAACAGGGCAATTCATAAAAAGGTCAATTCATCAGGAATACATAACAATCATAAACGTGTGTGTGTGCCTGAAGAAAGAGCTTCAAAGTCATAAAAAAAAAACTGTGAAAAATAGAGAAATAGGCAAATCCATGAGTATAGTTGGAGATTTTAATACATACTGCACTGTGACTTTAATGAAGTTACTTTGTCTCTTAAAGCTAGTCTCCTGGTCTGTTAAATAAGTATAATTTCTGTCTTAAAATATGAAGTTTAAATGGGATAATACATGTGAAGAGTTTAGCACAGTTCTATATGGCCCATAAAAAGGTTTCTGTAAAGAGTTGATACTAATGTTTCTTTAAATTTAAAATACCCAACGTATAAAAAAGTCCACTCTAAAAGCTCAGGATTAGTTATAATGCCTTCTAACTTTGAAAATAACTTTAGTGACCATTGCCATATTTTCTTTTGATTGCTAAAATCTTCCATTTTTTCCAATAACCCTTCTACTTCCTTACTACTTTGGATTCTGGTCCTTCCATTCTACAGAAACTGACCTCTCAAAGGTTGTGTCATTCTCTTCTAGAAACATTGATTGTATCTTCTTAAACCTCAGGTTCTTTGATGTGTTGTTCACAGCTGTAGAGAGTGAACAACATTTCCTCTTTTGAAATGCAGTCCTCATTCTGCTTCTGTATCATGCAACTCTTTGAAATGCTCTCATGTCTTTGATTTATTCTTCTACCATTTTACTGATCCTTTTTCTTCTCCTAACTTTGGGATGATGTCTCTCAAGGGTCTGATTAATTTTATGTGCCCTCTGTTTCAAGATATATATTTGTGGGATTTATTAATTCTCATTATCTAAGTGATCACTTCATTATTGATGATTATAATCTACATTTTCAGTATCCAAATAACAATTTGTTCATTCACCTTATATTTAAAATATTGAGTTAGTGGCACTACGATTCACTGTATGCAAGAAGTTCTTCTTTCTCTCTGCTCATATTAAAAAAATTTGAATGTCAGGCTAATTTTTCTTGTATAATTTGTTTGAGATTTGTCAACACTGACTCCATTATGGCCACCTTCATCACCATAATTATATACTATAAGAATAATTCCTATACTGGACTCCATTCTCCCCCTCTTCCATCCAGTTATCCTAAAACCTGTAACCACTTCAGGCTTTTTTAAGCAAAATCATCTACCTCATAGTACTAGTCTCGCTTAAAGCATTAATGGCTACACAGTGAATGTTTATCCAAATTACTTTCTCATGTTCTCAGGTTTTCATCATCTGATACTCTTTATTAATCCAAACAGTTTTATCTTCATCATCTTTCAAATAAACATTCCCATCGTTATTCCTGGTAAATCAGTCATCTTAGTTTTCCCTTCTAGCGAACCACACCTGTTCATGATTTGCTATCCTGGCTCATATGAAATTTCTTACCTGACCCTGGAAAACTCTTGCCCACTCTCTCATCTTCGGCTTAGGGTTCCCTCTTTCATGAAGTTTTTGCTTATTTCACTGCCCTTCACTTCCCTACATTTACCTGCTGTGCCAGCTGATGGGCTAAAACTCATTCTCCTATGCCCAGCAAGGACCCTGTAAGCTGTATTTCTCCTTTGCTAGCTGGATCCCTATAAGCTTCTGCCACTGAAAGCATTAGAGGGAGGCTAGAAGGTCAGAGAAGAGAGAGAGGTTTTAGATCTTTTTGTTTTGCCTTCAGCTTCAGGCTTGCTTTTTGTTCCTGTCAGCATCACCATAGCAGTACACCTTGATTTGGGTGGTGGCAATTCACCTAACAATAGCATTTGACTTTAGTGTCCAGTTTTTCAACACTCCCATAACTACTCTCACTGTGACCCTTGAGGGTACCAAAACCATCCTCTGGCAGCCCTCCTTCAAAGTCCGAGTCCCTTCTCCATGAGGTCTTCACTCTGAGGTCCTGGGATGTCTGTCTCATGCATGCAGTGCCTCCTCCTTATAAGTCAGAGTTCCAGCCCCACAAAGTCCTTCCTCTGAGCTTTTAAACTTTAATAATTTCAACACCTTCTCTGTTAGTTCAGCCTAAGGGGTGTTAATTACAGTTACTATCACTATAATATTTTAATGTTCCTGTTTGTCACAACAGTTCTCCAATAATATTAACAACTGCTTTTCTTGAAATACCTTGTTAAATAACTGAAGTGGTACCTGTCTCCTGACTGGACTCTGTTTAGTAGATGCCCCCTCGAAGCCATTTCTCCTTCCTTTGCTTTCATGCTTCATTATGACATGTGTTGATATAAGGTATTTATTTTGTATTTGCTTTATCCCAGAGTAGAGCAAGTTTCTTGAAGGCAGGATACTTTCTTTTCTTCACTCTTGGAACACAGCACCATATATATTTATTAAATGGACAGAAGAATGAATGACGGCATTGAGTTTTCCCAGCTTGCTATTTTTTCCATGTGGTGGTGGAGCATTCTGAAAGTCTGGCTTTCTAGGCTACATGTCAGAGCAGAACAGAAAGCTGTCTAGCTGGAGGCTGTGAGGAGCACCAGCTTCCCAATGAATGGACTCACCATTTACCCAGGTTTTTATCACTGTTTAGGAAGGGAGAGAATGATCATTTTCTCTCCTGTCTGAGAGTGTATACTGAGGAAGTTTTTTTCTGAGGAAGAGAGCTTACATCGTAGTTTCTTTCAAAAACCTGCATATATTAAGCCAGGCTTCTCAGCTCTCTCCTATGGCTTAAAAACATGGGATGAAAAATGCTATATTGCTACTAATAGAAATTATGCTCACTTGATATTCTTTAATAAACATTAATTGTGCAATAAAAATTAATGTTGCTATGCATCATTGTAATTAATATTTTCTATAATTGTCACACAGTCAATTCTAAGAGGTTTTTCTCAGGTAACGTGAAAACTGAATGTACACTCTCTTCACTCAACAATGAACTCATTCATCTTTTCCCCTCTCAAGGGCTGATAACTTATGTAACTCATCTTCTGTTTTTTATGGGTACACCACCACCTCTGTAGGAGGAAGGTCTAGATCAATGTTATGGGCCCTAAGAGTTCAGATGTCTTTCCTCTGGAAGCAACTGAATACAGTTATATATAATCTGTACTCTCTTTTCCACTGTTGTGACTTCCTTCAGTAAGACAACTAGGCTTCATGCAGTAGGATTCAGCAAGGTCATAATTAAACATGCTGAACTTATCTGGTAGTCCACAGGCTCGTGACTTGATTAAACAATAGGGCATAAAACACACATTAAGAGTCTAGTGAGGTGGAGAGTATGAAAAGGAAAAGCACAAATTACAAAACCTGTACAAATCAGTGGTACTGTTTCTTGAAAAAATCAATATTAGGCAGCATGGTGGCTGGGAAAATAACATTCTTCCCTAGGGGTTGATAAATGTAGCATAATAAGTGCAACCTTTATAGCCAGCAATTAGTCTGCCATGCAACACCTTCAGCGGAAAATGGAATTACCAAGATCCATCCTGATCAGAAAGCCATAGAGGCTGTTAATGAGCAGTCTATATCTTTTCTTTCTTTTGCCCTTACAAAATCAAGAGGAGCCCAGGTTGAATTATATAAGATAGGAAGAAAGTGCCTCTACTTAGAGTAAGAGAAAAAAGTCAGTTGATGGTAGATATGTTGCTAAATTGTTCTAATAGCTGCTTAAACTCTTATTTTCTCTTATCTGTTCAGTTCATGAGAAAATACTTTGGAAATTTAAAAGTAAAATGTATTTCTGAGTCTAAGAGTTAAGTGTTTATGGTATCATTATGTGCCAACAATGTCTAAACTAAATCTTTCTACTCTGTAAGCAAGGATAGCCCAAATAACAATTGGAAGAGGAATAAATATGCCTTTTAATGTCTTGTCTTCCTTCTATGTTTCCTTTATTTTACAGATATTAATGTTGTAATCCTGCCCCAAAAGAAAGGATCTGGGAGAGGGAAAGTAAATTCATTCACACTGTAATATCAATAGGCAGTAATATACAGTGACATCATGACCTTTCATTTTTCTATATTTTGCATGCATTGCTTTTCTAATGTGTTCACCCCTGTCTTATGTACCTGGAAAAAATAAACTCATCCTTCCTGTGTTAGCTCAAACTTCTTTGTGGCCTGTGTCCCTGATTCAAGCACAAAGAGGTGCTTGTATCTATGTTTAGTACCTTGAGTATACTGTTTTTCATTTTTAGCACTTATTACCTCTAGGCTTTGTGTTGTTCCTTTTTATGTTTGTTTTTGTCTTTGAATCCATTAGTCTAACATAGTGTCTGGTACATAGTAAGCACTTAATAAAATCCACTCAATGGTTGCATGTATTCATTACTGATGAGCAATATTTTGTGTAAGATGACTTCATCATCTGCATTTTCAAAAGAGACAAATAGATCTTAGAAATTTAGCTAGTAGAACATTTGATAGGGAAAATATATTTGTAAGGGGAATCTTCCAAGAAACCAAGAAATTTAAGCTTGTACGTATGATTATCTTTGAGACATTCTTCCCTGAAAATCCTGATAACTTGTGACATTGTATCATTGCCATGCTATTGCACTAGTCACCAGACTGAATTTGTTGTTAGTTACCCTTCTCCAGGACTCACAGTTCTAGTGCATCTGATGAACTCAGCATTCCTCTAACTGACCATCTAGATCTAGGTCTGCTTAGTGTACCCAGTACAATGCTCTGGACTTCTGCTATTTACACAGTATAGTTTCCTTTTCTAGTAACTTCTCCTTAAAGGTAGTCCTTTTTTTAAAATTTTTTTTTTTACATCTTTATTGGAGTATAATTGCCTTACAATGGTGTGTTAGTTTCTGCTTTATAACAAAGTGAATCAGTTATACATATACATATGTTCCCATATCTCTTCCCTCTTGTGTCTTCCTCCCTCCCACCCTCCATATCCCACCCCTCCAGGCGGTCACAAAGCACCGAGCTGATCTCCCTGTGCTATGCACGGCTGCTTCCCACTAGCTATCTACCTTACGTTTGGTAGTGTATATATGTCCATGCCTCTCTCTCACTTTGTCACAGCTTACCCTTCCTCCTCCCCATATCCTCAAGTCCATTCTATAGTAGGTCTGTTTCTTTATTCCTGTCTTACCCCTGTATTATTCCTGTCTTAGGTTCTTCGTGACATTTTTTTTTCTTAAATTCCATATATATGTGTTAGCATACGGTATTTGTCTTTCTCTTTCTGACTTACTTCACTCTGTATGACAGACTCTAGGTCTATCCACCTCATTACAAATAATTCAATTTCGTTTCTTTTTATGGCTGAGCAATATTCCATTGTATATATGTGCCACATCTTCTTTATCCATTCATCCGATGATGGACACTTAGGTTGTTTCCATCTCCGGGCTATTGTAAATAGAGCTGCAATGAACATTTTGGTACATGACTCTTTTTGAATTATGGTTTTCTCAGGGTATATGCCCAGTAGTGGGATTGCTGGGTCATATGGTAGTTCTATTTGTAGTTTTTTAAGGAACCTCCATACTGTTCTCCACAGTGGCTGTATCAATTTACATTCCCACCAACAGTGCAAGAGGGTTGCCTTTTCTCCATACCCTCTCCAGCATTTATTGTTTCTAGATTTTTTGATGATGGCCATTCTGACTGGTGTGAGATGATATCTCAGTAGTTCTTCTTTACTATTAGTTGTACTTTCCCTAGAGCTATATTTATGAGTCTTTAAATGGTGATTTGACTTTTACTGCTTATGTGCAGTCTTCCGTCTTCCCTGTTATGTTGTTTGTATCTGGGGAGACTCCCTGCTTCTCCTAAAAATCACAATACTTAGCTTTTGAAAGTGTAACAAATGGCATTTGTAATTTATCATTGATATCTGGCCTTGATATGTGATATGTGACATGTTCCATTTCAGACTGAGCAACTAGGCTAAGCTAAAAATTAAAATCAGTTTTCATTTTTTTAGAACTATCTTTTGATCAACTTAAAGCTCTAACATGTAGATTTTAACCCAATTAATTTGGTCCATATTTCAAAAAAACATTTTTGCTCACTTCTCCACTTAAAATGTCAGAAATAATATCAAAAATATTTTAATTGAACAGTCACAATTATATTTTCTTTTGTAAGTTTCATTCAATTCTATGTGATTATACTCATTTCAATAATATTTTGCCTAGCAGCTCTTTTCACTATACCATCAGTTGTGGACTAAAAGAGCCCTGAAAATCCTGACTCAGTTCAGTTAAATATTCTGAAGGTGTCTGTTTATGATATTGAGGTCAGCTTTCGTTGGGAATGATCTACTCATGAATTCTATTTCTTGCAATACCAACAGTCAAGAGGAAGAAAAATACTTAATTGAAATTATTGTTCTTTTACTGCTTCCTCCTCTATCCTGTAGCTTTTAGAAGAGGGCTTTAGGCTAGCATGAGGGAAAAAGAAAAACTACTGTTTGATAAGATTGAGTGGTTGTAAATAATTTACTACAGCAATCAGTGTCAGAATGGAGGCAAATGGAATCCTCTTTTTGATATATGACATATAACTATTTCATAAGGATTAAGTCAAGATTACCCTTAGGAAAAAAGCACATTATGGACAGTAAGTAGGACACTGACAAAACTCCAGGGTCCTTCATTCACCCAGCAAAGTATGTGTTAACTGTCAAAAATGATGAGGATAGCTTAATCTAGGATGAAAACCTTATTAAATATTAATTTATTGAAAATTAGAACATTACACATTAAAATGAGTATGCTTCTCTATAATGAAACAGGTGGAAAGAAACATTCTTCTGAAACCTACTCACATCAATAATATTTTATTTGTACACAACTCAGCTTGGAGAGGTTTGGCTTCTACTTTTTTTAATTGTCAACTCTTTCCTTCTTGTGAGCTTGCTAAACAGGATAACTTTTACAAAAGCATTAAGTTAATTAATATATTAAGAATACCTGTACATACTTATTTCTACTGATTCTCCTTTTATAAGGGAGGGAATAATCCTTGGAGCTACTTAGTGGCCATCTGGGAAATACTAAACCTGGTTTTCATATAAAAGCCAACTCAACAGTTTTACTATTCTGAACTTGGAGCCTGAATTTAATAAGGGCAATAAGTTGTGAGACAACACTGTTCATTACGTAAATATGTACATAGAAAACTAGATTTGGTTACTTTTAAATTTTCTTCCTGATTATTATCAAAGAAATTGTATAGTTAATTCAAGACTTCAGGTAACCAAAATGACTCATTTATTGTCTTTACTCAGTTATTGGTCTGAAGTTCTAAAATCATTTGGTGCTTATAATTACAGGGCAACAAAATCACAGTAAAAATTTGTCTGAGAGATGCCATAAACATTTTGAAATAGTTTATATGGAATAAATAAGTCTGCATGCAGCATCACCTCAGGATTACAAGAGATAAATCTTTTAAAAAGTCATTTTAGTTTAAAATATGTTCACATTTCCATGATCTTACATAAAATTGACTGTTACACTCCCATTATATTTCACACTGTGAAAAGATCAGAGAGAAGATATATAGCTATTTTTAAGCCAAGTTATCAAGCAGTATAAATTTGTCCAAGAATTTGCTTTCACTGGATTACTAAATAATAGATTCTTAAAAATTGTCTATGTGTCGACTATTTAAAATGTTTCAGAATTTTCTACACTTTTATGACTATTGGATTAATAGCCATTTGCATTACTTTCTTTGTCATCTAACAGTTAGATATTGTTATCTAACATCATGGTTTTTGAACTTTAAGCACTGCAATTTAAAGTTCGTCCTTTTCTTAGAATCCTCCAGGACTTCAGAACTTCCATATGAGATTTAGAATAATAAATACTACTGAGCACTTATTTGTCAGAAAAAGAGCCACCTCACACTTAGGATATTTCACCTAATTTATTCTTTGTTGAAGTGGGACACTTTTTTTTTTAACAAACAAAATTTAAAATTATTTATTGATATATTTTAATACCCAGTCTGAATGTGATCTTCCCTGATTCACTCAAAAATGTCTTTTTATTGTTGATTTATTTGAATTAGGACCTAGGAAAACCCATGTCCTACACTTTGTTGATGTCTTTTTTTAAATTTAATTAATTTATTTTTTATACAGCAGGTTCTTATTAGTTATCTATTTTATACATATTAGTGTATACATGTCAATCCCAATGTCCCAATTCATCCCACCCCCCACCCCCTACTTTCTCCCCTTGCTGTGAAGTGGGACACTTATGACATGTTTCCTTAGAAGATATTCCACACCCTCGTGATGAGAGAATCTCATCAAACTCCCAGAAAAACCTGGGAATTTTGAGGTTGTCCTCTGTATGATACAAGCCATTTCCTTGGTGAGGAGATTAATTAGAGATCTTAGTGCATGTGCAAAATTATAACCTAGAGAACCCTAACAAAGAATATGTGGTCAGATGGTGAGTTGAGCTAGAGGCTTAAATCAAAATTTCAATGCCTTGTTACTGGCACATAAAACTTTACTTCACATCTTGAGTGGGCTCATTCGTATATAAGACTCTACCACTACTTACAAGAGAAAAAGTTAAAAAGTCATGACCTCAGATGTAAGTAGTGTGAGGTTATGAGACACTAGACAAGGCAGACACTGATAGGCATGTCTCTTCTAGCATCTACAGCCCATTATTTCAATCACATTCAAGTACATTCCCACAGATGTCACAGAAGCAGCTAATGTTGAGACAGAAGAATGCCTTGATCTCTACATCATGCAAAACTAGTTTCAATTTAAATATTTGCTTATGTTTTCCCTCTTTGATGGTAGAATTGTCTGTGTGATTCAGCTATTCCCAGTGTAGAAGTAAATATAGATTAATCTCCAAGAGTGTCCCCAATATACCATCCTTTATAAAAAGGTAGCTATAATTAGTGCTTCAATGAACATTGGGGTGCATATATCTTTTCAAATTATGGTTTTCTCCAAATATATGCTCAGGAGTGTGATTCCTGGATCATATGGTGCCTCTATTTTTATATTTTTAAGGAACTTCCTTACTGTTCTCCATAATGGTTGTACCAATTTATATTCCCACCAACAGTGCAAGAGGGTTCCCTTTTCTCCACACCCTCTCCAGCATTTATTGTTTGTATATTTTTTGATAACGGCCATTCTGACCCGTGTGAGATGATACCTTATAGTAGTTTTGATTTGCATTTCTCTAATGATTAGTGATGTTGAGCATCTTTTCATTTGCTTTTTGGCCATCTGTATGTCTTTGACGAAATTTCTATTTAGATCTTCTGTCCATTTTTGATTGGGTTGTTTTTTTGATATTGAGCTGCATAAGTTGTTTGTATATTTTGGAAATTAATCCCTTGTCGGTTGCTTCGTTTGCAAATATTATCTCCCATTCTGTGGGTTGTCTTTTCAATTTGTTTATGGTTTCCTTTGGACATGGAAGCAAATGTCCTTTGACAGAGGGGTGGATAAAGAAGATATGGTACATATATACAATGGAATATTACTCAGCCATAAAAAATAAAAAAGTAATGCCATTTGCAGTAACTTGGATATAAGTAAGTCAGACAGAGAAAGGCAAATATCATATGATATCACTTATATGTAGAATCTAAAAAAATGGTACAAATGAATTTATTTACAAAACAGAAATAGAGTCACAAATGTAGAAAACAAACTTATGGTTATCAGGGGGGAAAGAGGGGGGAGGGATAAAATGGGAGCTTGGGATTGACATATACACACTACTATATGTAACATAGATAACTAATAAGGACCCACTGCTAGTTCCTAGCACAGGGAACTCTACCTAGTACTGTGAAATGACCTATATGGGAAAAGAATCTAAAAAACAGTGGATGTAAGTATAACTGATTCACTTTGCTGTACAGCAGAAACTAACACACAGTGTAAATCAACTACCCAATAAAAATTTTAAAACGGATAATTGTGATTGGCAATTATTTTGCTTCAGGAAGGAATAAAGGCTTTCTTGTTTTAAAAAATATGCAGAGATTATACAGCTTCAATTCTGTATCTTAGGTCATAGGTTAAAAGCAAATGTATATTTCAACATCTCCTGTGTGGTAGTCATAAACAGACAAGACAATTGAAGATTGCTTCTACAGCCAAATTAAAATACTGGCAGTTTTGTAGGATGTGATATGGACTGACTTTTTGGCTTGGAGTCCTGGTAACTTTCAATAACAAATAAATCATAATGGAGAAAGTCAAAAGTTCATAAAAATTAAGTTCCCAGAAAAAAGAGGAAGAGGGAGAACTGTTTATAACTCAAATTATAATAAACATAGGGGTCGTTTTTGAATTAAAAATACAGAAGCTCCTTTTTAACAACCAATGGTTTCTCAGCCTATCAAAGAATATAAAAATTTTAGGATGACCCTGTAATCCACTGTATACATCTTAGAAAGCAAGCCCTTTAGAAATGTGAATCTTTTCTGTGCCATAACAGTCACATGCTTCATTTCTCACAACTGGCTGAACCAAGATGAGCATTAATGCCCTATATTTAATTTCATTAATCAGATCCTCAAGAGGGCCATAAATGTTTAATAGCCATTGAATTAATAGAAGAATTACACAATCACACAGATTTGTGTAATTCTAGGTTTATGTTTTTTCAAGAACACAAAAGCATCCAGCATTCTTTGGATACTCTTTTTTAAATTCACAACTTCAGAATGCAAGCATTTCTTCTCCACAGACTCTGGCTGGATGAATTGCTTCATTGTTTTAATAAGTTCCACCATATATGCATTTCCTATTCTCTTAGCTGGGATAGAACTTGCAAGACAAGAAAAATCTTGATTCCTTTTTAGCATATTCCCTCTACATTTATATCCCAAAGGACTTTCTACTGGTTCTTTTGTTTTGAGTCACATGACCAAATCTTTCCAACTACTACTGACATCAATTTTTGCTACGTTTTAGAAGGGGAGCAAGTGATAAAGTAGAAAAAAATTCTTATGTTGTAACATAGTCCAACTACAATCAGTTCTGCTATAATGTTTGTTTTGAAACATGAATTTGTTCCAACGATACTGACATATTAGGAAACATTTTCAGTGTAACTCAAATCTCACATTTGCTTATGTTCAATTTTTTCCCAAGAAACCCTAGGAGGACACAGTGTGCTGTACCACTTGACCCAAGCTGGTTAGGAATATACAAACAGCACACATTTAGGACATCTATTCACTTGGAAAATCTATTATGAGTGACACCTATGCACATTTGATCCATCCAATTTCAGATGGCTCTTTCTGCACCAATTTGCTGTAACTCACAATCTCATACAGGAAGAATATACATCACTCCTTCAAATTAATACAGTTGATTTTATTCCTAATAAAGAGAAGTCACTTTTTCCAACTACTCAGAAACATGTATATATATGTAGTTCCTATTTCAACTATGATTAACCTTTAAAAAAAAAAAAACTGCTACTAAGTAACCCATTTTCATTAAGTTCCAAGAGGTTGACTTGTGTCTCACTATTTGGACACGTCTCAGTTTTAGCAACTGTGACCAAACAAGTATGACTATTGTAAACTCCAGAGTAGGTCAAATGACTAAGCTATCCTGGCTACAGATAGCATTATGATGATTTTATTAATGGAATTGAATTACCCTTATCAATGTTTCCAAAGATACCTTTTGAAAAAATCCAGGTTTTGGATGAAAGCCAAGTGACTATGCTTTTGAAATGTGTGTGTGTGTGTATGTATATATATATATATATATACATATATGTGTATACATATATATATATATATAAATATACAATCTCTCTTGAGATTGACCCTTAAGATCACGGATCAAGGATTAGTGTTTAGCCTATGCTGTCTGTTATCTCAAGTTCATGTAACTTGCTCTCTGGCTTTTCAGATAATCATTTTTTGGCTTAAATAGAGCAGAAGAATAAAAACATTTTGACTTCTGCCTTGCTGGAAAATCCCAGTGTTTCAGTGTGTGAAATGGGAAAGTCCAAGGATACATCTCTAACACATTTACCCTTTTTACCATGTAAATCTCATTTGATCCTCACATTTACCATTGTATGTTAGGCATTATAGCTTTCACTTTACAGGAAGAAACTGAGGTTTTGAGGTTTTTTAATCCACCTTTTTAGTATCTGTGCTAACTCTAAGGTCTATGTTCTTTTCTTCTGACCATTATACCTCCCTCAGAACTTTCTAGTACTTTGACAAATGAAAAATATATTTTGTCATTAATTTATAAATGGTAGAAATCTAAAAGTTTCTTGAATATTATTAGCCAAGAAAGTAGACCGAAGAAACACTTTTAGGCTTGGAAAGGTGATTTAACTATTTAGTAATAAGCACAGAAATTAAATATTAAAGAAAGGCAGTGGGTATAGCAAAATATTAGCCAATCTGATAAATTATATCACTCTAAGTTTTCATTTACTTCTTTGTTATGAGTAGGCATGTAATAAGAAGGTAGTTGAAAGGCAGCGACAATTAAAAGTTTTTGATGTAAACAAATAAATGAATCAACAGCTTTACACTTATTAACAATAGTCTGAAATTACTTCAGAGAATCTCATTTAGTATGTTTATATAATACAATCACATCTTAAGAATACAGAGAAAATTTAAAATTTTGTAAAGTACTGTTCTAAAAAAGGGATTAGATTGGACTCAAAACTTCTCTCATTTTCAAATTCCAACTCCCTCATTGATTATACACTATTTTTCATGTCACTTAACCACTATAAGCACTTTGTCTGTTTGGTTGTTTTTACTATAAGGATAGCATCAGTTTTTTGCAGTATTTTGAGAGGATAAAATGTACTTTGAAAGGCTTTTGTTAAGCCCTATATAATGGAACGTGTTATTGTTATTTTAAATAAAATATTAGACATTGTGTTGGTATACATTCATTTCCTTGATGTAAATACAAGTATGTAATTAATCATTTGTGGAAATTAAAATACACAATCATTTACTCATGGATTTTAATAGCTATCTTTAAAAACTTTAAAAGACAATAGAATTGTTAATAAGCAGTATTTAGAGAGTTTTCAAACAACATTCACTGCTAACAGCATATATTATATTAATAGATACTGTTTGTTACTTTGAACACTGGCAGTATCTGCTTGGTCAGGTTTGAGAGGTTTACCATCTTATGAAAACATGACTAGATCATTTAATTGTGTTTTTCTCTAAATATTTAGAGGAAGCGCTATTTATTTTTTCAACTTTTTTAAAAAAAATTTTTGCCTTTCCTGGTATCTGTGGTATAATGTATGGAGGGTAAGAACTTGGGTGTGGACTTTGGGGGGAAGGGAAAGAAGGTTATTTAAGTATGTTGCTAGCCTTGACTAAAGGGCCAACTTTAGCACATTTAATATTCATTTAGAATGGTTGAGCCAGCATATGAACCCAGCTATTACCTACTACAAAGCTATTCTACACTATTGCATTTCATCACTTCCTAAAAGGAGATTTATTGGTAGATTTTCCAAGAAATTTAACTTCACTAATATATAAAGTATTGATATTTAGATATAGCACACTATCCTAATAATTTATTGATCTGGTTCAAGGGGGGAAAATAAGGCAGTAATAAGGAATATATATATATATATATACACACATACATACATATATATATTACAAAATTGGAATTTATTTTGTACAAAATGGAAAAGAGTCTTCTATATGAATCTTTGCTTCATGCTAGTCTTCTTAGATTTTATATTAAAAATTAAGCCTATTGATAAACCCACGCACCTATGGACAACTAATCAATGACAAAGGAGGCAAGGATATAAAATGGAGAAAAAGTCTCTTCAATAAGTGGTGCCGGGAAAACTGGGACAGCTACATGTAAAATAATGAAATTAGAACACTACCTAACACCACACACAAAAAAACACTCAAAATGAATTAAAGACCTAAATGTAAGGCCAGATACTATAAAACTCTTAGAGGAAAACATAGGCAGAACACTCTTTGACATAAATTGCAACAATATCTTTTTTGATCCACCTCTTAGGGTAATGAACATAAAAACAAAAATAAACAAATGGGACCTAATTAAACTTAAAACCTTTTGCACAGCAAAGGAAATCATAAACAAAACGAAAAGACAACCCACAGAATGTAGACCAAAGGATTGATACTCAGATGCTCTCTCATAGACAAAACGTACTATTGATTCCAAGGACTTCTGAAACCCATTGATTACCTTTGAAAAACTGAAACTGTGGATTTTATGGCCTACTTTAATGTCTCCAGGATTATAACAGAAAGCTAAACAAAATGTATTAGTTAGTATTTCTATAACTTATAGAACATTTTTAAAATATGAAGACCAACAGTCAGCTTTGAGCTATGCCTTCATTTTCAAGACGCTGCTGGTGAGTAAACTGCAATGATGATTTAATCATAAATGCAAATTCTAGAGCTAGACTCCTACTTGAAAACCTGCTAACAGGGTGAATTTTCCAGTTGGTCTCCCTTTTTTTTCTATTACTTTTCTGTTTTTGAATATTTCCCATAGACTAGTTCATTAATGTAATCAGAACTGCATTACATATAATAATCTTAGGAAAGACAATTACGGGAATGGAAATGAAAAGAACTAGGAAATACATGACTTTCCAAGAGAAGCTATATAGCAAATAATTTTGGTGATCTATTTAACAGAATCAAAGTGTTTTTTCCTCTTACTGAAAGCACTGTTTTTTTTGGACTCCCATAAATGCTTTTAAGACTTTCTTTGGAAAACCTGTTATTTTCAAAGTACCCTTAAGAGCACATAATCCCTACATAATTTGAAAAAATTGCACTTTTCTGAAATAATAGCAATTTTCTAGATCACTAGTTTATACAATAAGAAAATGCCTCAGACTTCCATTGAAAAGGGGCATGCATTACAGATGGACACCTTGTGCCATACTTGGATGGAGTATATTACCTACAAATATAAAAATACATAGAGCAATGTGCATTAGATTGTAATCTACACTTTGTTTTTTCAGGAAAAAATATGCAGCTCAGAAAATACCTGGGAATTTTTGGGGAGAAGAGGGTGGTGTTATAAACCAATAGTTCTTGAAGGCTTGTAAGAAGAAAACAAGAGCTATCTGGGTGTACTATAGGTACATTGGTAATTTTAAAGATTTCTTTACACTCTATATAAGGTAAGCTACAAAACAGAAAGACAGAAGGCAGATTGATCCTGACTTACCTTGACAAGTTATACCTATCCCATTTGCCGTGCAAGTCTGAGGTTATTCTTATGCTAACGTAGGGAAGGAAAAAAATAATAGAGCAAGAGAGAAAATGAATGAACTCTCCTACAAATGGGTTTATAATCCACTTCCCTAAAAGATAGATGTGGTAATCTTTTTCTATCTTTCCAAAATCAAAAAATCTGTTATCAAATGCATTACTCTAAGATGGCCTTACTTAAATTGTCTACAATTAGCCATCATCAAGTCATGACAAATCAGACAGACCTGCTTCCTTTAGTCATCCTTAAACATCTAGCCTAGAAGAATATCAGAACTTTCTATACTGGAAATCTTCCTACAAGAGTATTAAACTTTTGGTTATATTATTATCATATTTTTACATATCGAGATGGTTAAACACTTTTTGAACCAAATTCCCAGGAACCAAATAGTCACTTAGAGAGAACAGTCGAATAATAGATATTTTACACAGAACCAGATAGTGGTGCTTGAAAGCTGTATTTCAAACCTTGAAAATATATCATTGTCTTTCACAGACACACTGAGTTAAAACTGATAGGAGCATTGGAGATAAACCATTTTCTTTGGGTTATATATTGCAAAATACTTTGGAGTGGGAAAATATTCATTATTCTTGGAATAGGAACTTGAAGTACTAGTTCAAGTATAGTATTCTCATGCAAACATGAGGCTCAGACTTGTGTTTGAAAACTCAACAAAAATAGCTTGTAAGTAGTTCACATATAAAGATAAATGAAAATAGTACATATAATGAGTTGTCATAAGCACTAAGGAGACAAGGATATTAGAATGATGTACTATTCTTGACTCCAGACCAAGATAACCAGCTTGTATACGTCAGAGCCATACACTTCATAATCCAAAGTGAACTATGTTATATGTAATCTACACTAAAATAATAAAAATACATTTATTCTAAGTAAATAATATTTTAATAAGATAACCATCTATATAATAATATATCTTAGATAACTCAAATACAAAAATTGACGTAATTCACTCAAAATAATCTTATGCTATATGAGTATGGAGCTAGAGCTGAAACTAAGTATTAAATATTGCAGCTTATATAACTACAATAGAATTATCAAACTGTTAAATTTTTAAGATGAAGGCAACATGAAGACTCTTAAGTTTATCCTAATTTTCTTATAGATAACAAAAAACTGTATTTAACTTAGAAATAGAAGTGAGAGTTAGAGCACACTAAAGCTTAGACACTGTGCTGAGTATAGTAAAAGCATTTTCTCTTTGAATTCTAATCAGTATTCTGTGAGGTTGGCATAGTGGACAGAGTGAAATTATTTCTTCCACAGTGATTAGTTTGCAATTAGGTGAAAATTGCACAAAGTCAAAGTTTCTCTGCAAAATGCATTATAGGTGCCATGTCAGAGATTAATACAAAATTTCTCCACAAATCCTTATAGCTGGGTTTTGCTCTGGTAGAAGGCAGATTGTCATGTCTTGAGTGCCAGAAATAGAAGTTGACTTGTTTTATATGAAAAATAGATCATTAAACACTAGCCCATATTGTTAATATTTTATATTGTGTATTTTACTACTGTGATTGAGCAGTTATTAAAGCTACTTGCAAAGGACAATAATAAGTCACACCTAGAGTCATTGTCCTGAAAACAAATTCAAAACCATGAGAGAAGCATGATGTTTACTGTTTATTGTAACTCAATAAATCTTAAGATTTTAATAAGTGAGAAAGTTTGCTACGTTTTTAATAGCACTTATAATGATTTAAATGTGCTTATTATTTCTTGTGCATAATTGAGCTATATAGTAAGAAGCATAGATTTTTTGAGGTAAGAAGACCTGAATTCTAATGTGATTTGCCTTCATTTTTTTAAGTTTTACTTTTAATATGTGGCAGATGTGGAAAATAATTTTAGACTCCTAAGATGGTTGTTATTTAGGATTGAAGAGGTAACCTATATAGCGTCCTTAGTTAATTATAGATGTCCCCAAATTATTAATTTTGCCTATATTATTTCTGACTTCTTCTAGGAAAAAATAAATTGAGATTGGGAAGTGATGCCACCATATGAATTTCCACCATTTCCATCATCGCTTGAGACATGATTTTGATCAAATTCTATAAGCTCTCTATACAGCAATTCCATTATCTATATAACAGTATTTTGTTCTCTTTCATCTGTGTCTCACTTATTCCTGTCATAAATAGCCAAGTCTACTACTTAGGATATGAAAAGACTTGGAGATCCAAAATGGAAAAAAAGAAAGGGAAAAAATCGAAGTGATTTTTATTTAACTTTTACCTCTTAAAGCAGAGGATACTATTCCGAAGCACACAAGTGTGTTCCTCAAATAATTTAATGCAGGCTTCCTTAGACTGGGACTGCTTTGCTTTTTCCATCATTATTTCTCCTGTTCCTAACATAAAGGTGATATTTAGTATTAAGTATTGGTGGGATGAAAAAAGAGGTGAATTAAAATCTTTCCAATACACAGAGGATGCTTCCTTAATTCCAGCAGTGATATTCAATTTCGTGCAAATGCTACACAATGCTCACTACATATCTTTCTATAACTTAATAATTATTTCTTAAATGGGGTAAAAGCATGCGTTGTCTACTCAGTAGAAGAATAAGACTGAGTCGGGGTGGGGTGGGGTGGCAAACTATGGTCCATGAACCCTGATGCCTGTTTTTTATAAATAAAGTTTTATTGGAACATGATCATACGTATTTGTTTACTTATTGTCTAGGCATGTTTTCTGGGTACCACAGTAGGGTTGAGTAGTTGCTATAGAGACACTATGGCCTGAAGAACCTAAAATATTGATCAGTACTATCTGGCTCTTTACAGAAAAGACTTGCTGTCCCTTAATTTAGAGGAACAAAATACAGATTTTTATGGCAGTGTTTAGTGATCTCCTAACTATTTAGAAAACTTCCTGGGGAAAATATGTGTATCATACTTGGCTTAGTATAGAAAATATGAAGTTAAAGCAATGCAACAGATTTTGTGAAAAGCACCGAAGAAGTTATGCATCTGAGTGCTGTCTCCTGTGGCCTGTCTACTTATATCCTCTCAGTGGTGAAAAAACAAATTTGCCCTTTAATGCTGGATTTGAATTTTGGAAGCATTTGAAGTTTTTTCAGAGATAAAATGACTGAATAATGAGTTTGACAATTGGCAATACAATTTTGGTTTGAAAACTTGAAGCAATGATAGTTATTTCATCATGTGGCCTGTAATCTGAATCTGAAGAGAACGCCAAAAGAAGCATCAGGGGATTGAGTTTTTGTTTCCAAGGTTAAAAAATCTCTAAGTTGCAACACCAAAGAATTTATAGTCACATCTAGTATGAACAAGGCATGTAAACATGAAGTTCATGGTGTCATCTATAATATCCTTCACTTTTGTGTATCAATCTTCATCCTGATGCTTTTTTTTTTTTTTGATGAACATTTGGATCAAATAGAAAAAACACAGTTATCAAAAAAGAAACTCTTTGAATGGTCAAATAAATTAAATATTCAGTTTTGTCCAAAGCAAATTACAGAGCATCAGATAACATTCCTAATGTTCAGTAAAACTGACAATAGATCCTTATTCTGTTCAGACAGTGTGACATTATACATTTTAACCACACTGGTTTTGAAAACATGTGTCAGCTTGAACATAATTTCTTAGGAATGTGAGGGTATTAAATATTGCCTTGCAGATGCTCAAAAAATATGTAACCATTTTTGCCATATGGGAGAGACAAATGAAAGCCTTCAAGGATCAACAAGAGGAAAACAAACCACCCCATACACAGATTAAACTAAGTGCCAGCTTGGGATAATATCTTCCTTTGAAGTGTCAGGAATGATAACAGAGCTTTAGAAAGTGATCTATGAATATACAATGGTACAAACAACAGAAAACATCCTTCTCTTATTTTGAAGTAAATATATAGACAATCCATTTTTATGTATAAAAAAAACTGAGGCATGATGCAAGGGACACCATGATAATGATCGATGTCTCATTTTTAACAGAATGTAGAAACAAAACCTCCAAACATTCCAGTATGTTTTTTTCAATAAAAGTAACTATTAAACATCTAAAGAAACTACTCAACACCCAGTCCTCTGCAAATGACTGTGAGATACACAAGAAAAGCTAACATTTATGTTTCAATCACTCTCTCTCCTCTTCTCATCTCCTGCATTTGCTTCCTTCCCTGCATTTAGTATCTGAATAATTGGCACTACCATGAAGTGAGTCAACCCCTTAAGTTCTACAGACTCCTCCCTTCTCACTCCCTCCAACCAGTCAACAAATCCTATCAATGGTACCTGATAACTACACCTGTGTCCTTCCCTTGTCTCCACTCCTACTGCTTCAGTTTCAGGCAAGATTATTAGCACAGCTGATTCAATCTACTTATCATGACTGCAAGTCCCTGCATAATTTTCCCCTTTCACTGGACCTCTATTATACAGAATTAAATGAATAATAATCCTCTTATTAATGCACATTTGTTTTCCATATGAACAGTGTTGCTATAAAATTTTTTGCTGGTCGAGGGTATGTAACTAAAATTAAAATTCCTGGGTTACAGTGTATGAGTATGTTAGATTACAAAGTAATCTCAGTTTTCTGAGTAATGGATGTACTAATTCATATCCCTACCAGCAATATATAAGCAATCCTATTGATTCACATTTTCTGCCAGACTTGATAGTGTCAAACTTTTTAATCTTTGCCAACTAAATGGATGAAAAATATTATTTTTAACTTAATCTTCATTTTTATGATCACTAATGAGGTAGAACATCCCATATTATTAGCTCCAGCTTTGCCTCTTCCCCATCCTTGATGTAACCACAAAATGCACTCATGCAAATACACACAGGTACACACACACATACACACACACACACTCTTCACTCACGGTTTTTACTCATCTTGTGACAGCGTAAACAGCACCATCTCTTGCAAGGATTTTTCCCCCCCCCATGTACTTCCTACAATATTTTCTATTTCTCCTATCAGAGCACTGAACTATTCCATATGTCAAATGGACTTTGATTCTGGTCTGAATTCCCAAACAGGAGCTCATGAAATCAGTAACTATTTATCTCACCTATTAGTGTATCCTCAAAGCAGAATGGGCTGAACGCTAAATGCTCTTAAAATAAATTTGTGCTGATTCTAGTAGGTTGAAAATATGAAAAAAGTTATTTTCCACTTATGGTATCAATTATTTGGGGGATTAAAATTCCTTATTTTTTCTTTGCTTTCATTAATTTAAAATGTGTGTGTTTCTGTGTTTATCTGAGAAAGAGAGATTCAAATAATATAGGTTTACACACGTAAGTACATGATTTTGTCACATATATTCTAATTAAATTATATATTTGAGACTTTTTCACCTTGATTACCAGACATGAAACATTCTGAGAACCCCAAATACTCCAAATGATTTCTGGTAGCTTCAAAATGGGTGTCATACAAAAATTCCAAACCATCCTATCCACTGATTTATTTCATACCACTTCCACATTTATCCACTTTTGATCCAGCTCCCTGGGTTATTTATTCAATTATTCCACAAATACTTTTGAGCCCTTGAATACTCCAGGGGATACAACATCCAGACATTTTTAAATGCTACCGACTCTACAGCTTTACATAGTGGTGCTGGGTTCTGTGCACAGGAGTGGAGACGGGCTTCTCCCTTGCCCCCTGCCACATATGCCTCCAAACACAGCAAGGCTTCACAAATGAGGCCCTTTACTTCAGCTGTTCTCCTCTACTTATTATCTCCTGCAGACATTTTCCAAAACTTCAACAACAAAAATAAATTATCTCCACAGGAAAGGTTTCTATCTAGTTCAGATTCTCTGCATACAAACCTGAGAAACTAATATTCCCCCACCTCCCCACAACCCCTCCCCCACAAATAGCCTTCAAGGTAAAGTTCAACCACAGTGAAGAAAGTACATAGACTTTGAAATTAGTAAGATCTGGATACAAAGCCTTACTTCATTTCCTTCTACGGTATTTTAAAGGAGAGATGCAATTTAATGTTATACTTTTTTTGGTATCATCCGCTAACCTTCACAGAAATACATTAAGCATAGCAAACTCAAACCTTAAAGAGTAATCAGCAGGTGAGCTGGATCAGAAGGGAGCATAGGCCCAGTAACAAGCCTTACAGATTCTGTTGATACAGAGTTCAATAATTTCAAACAAGCTCATGAGATCATGGTACTTATGCTGATGTTTGAGAATTTTGTTCTCTGTGACAGTAAGAACAAGTGTGGTACTCAAGCTCATTCAAGACAAACACGAATAATGTATGTTTCTTAAGGCTGCTGTAAAAAGTACTACAAACCTGGTAGCTTAAAATAACAGAAAACTTACTTTCTCACATTTCTGGAGCCTTGAAATCCAAAGGTGTCAGCAGAGTTGGGTACCTTTGGAGGACTCTGAGGGAGAATCTGTTCGATGCGTCTCTCCTAGCTTCTTGGAACATACAGCAATGCTTAGTGTTTTTTGCTTTGTTGACGCCTCATTCAATCTCTGCCTCCATCTTCACCTGGCATTCTCCCCGTGTCTCTTGCTTTCTTCGTCTTATAAGGACCAATTATATTGGCTTGAGGGCTTACTATATTGGCTTGAGGGCTCACGTGACTCCAATATTACCTCATTTTAACTCCTTACATGTATAACAACCTTACTTCCAATTAAGGTCACATTCGGAGGTCCTGGGGATTCAACATATTTTGGGGGGAACATAATTCAACCCATAACAAATAACATATTCAGCCAAATGCTTTCTTATGATCACATGAATCAGAATCTTCTGAGGAGCAAGATAATGATGTCTATTCCTAGCCACACCCCAGGACTCCTGAATCAACATTTTCAAGGCAGTTGAACCTACACTGGGGATTTTTTAAGAAACTTTAACTTGTTTTAAAATCACTATTGTAGACCTATTACTAATGTTTCTATGGTAATGGTTTGTGCTATTAGAACACATTTTTCACACTGAAAGTTGCAGTAAAATAAACTAAAATATTTTAAGTTAGCCAAGTAACATTAAGTATTGCTTGTATGAGGTTGCTATGGTACAAAAGGCAACAAATCCTCTGAAATTGATTTCATCTGAAAATGAAGTATCTTATAATAGATTTATTTCTATTATAATTTTTAACACATCTCTTTGTGTTTTGTATTAATCTTTATTCTCTTTTATTTATGTGTTTACATTTCTCTTCTGCTTTCTTTGCAGTAGCAAGAAATCTTTTACAAGTGTATCTCCAACTTAAGACATTCATAGTGATACTTATTATATATTTGATTTTGTGCTAAAAGCTGAGGAAATAATGTCCTCTAAGACTCAATCTCAGTTTAGGTGAAATTCGTGTTTTACCAAAAGAAAAAGAGAAACATAGAACCTCAAAAAAGTAGCTACTGTGAAATGTGAAAAGAAGTATTTCTCAAACTTTAAGATGTATAAGAATCAACTTGGGATCTTGTTAAAAATCGATTCTGATTCAGTAAATTTAGGGTGGAGCCTGAGATTCTTTATTTCTAACAAGCTCCCAGGTGATGATGCTTCTAGATTGTGATCTATGCTTTGAGTAGGAAACTGATAAGAAATAAAATAGAGACATGCAAAATGCTAATAATAATAATTAAAAATGCTAATGGGACACAAATGAGTAAAGATTATTACAGAGAAAAAGGATGTAGATTTTGGACTTCAAATATCACTAGGAGTTAACTGCCTAAAAGGATAATTTTGCTAAGAATATTCTTAGCAATGGGAATGGAGTAAGTAAGGGTTCAGAAGGGAAGAGTAATGACCAACAATAAGTGTGGTTAGACCAGTGACTTTCAAAATGCACTTGTTAAAAAAGCAGATTCTTAGAACAAAACTCAGAAACAATGATTTAGAGTTTCTGAGACTAAGGGCATAGGAATCTCCCTCAAGTAATTCTCAACTCCTCTTTTGCTGCCCCTCAAGTTTGATAACCCTCAGCTAGTTTTGTAACCCTAGGCTACAGGGCTGTATGGCTGGAGGGAAAGAAATACAGTCACCCCTTGGTAGCCCTGGGGGGGATGATTCCAGGACCTCCATAACAAAATCCGCAGGTGCTCAAGTCCCTTATAAACAATGGTATAGAGTACATTCGGCCCTCCCATCCATGGTGATTGGTTGAATTCTCAGATGTGAACCTGTGGATATGGAAGGCGGACTGCACGGTTCTGAGGATACCCTTCAACACAGCTTAGCGCCAAGTGGAGAAGAGGATTCTGTGCCTTGCCCACAGGTTGTATTTTATTTTTCAAAATAGTATCCAGACTTTTTTCAATGGTTTGTTCTTATTAGAAAAAAAATTGAGCACATCTCCCATGTATGTGCCATTGTTTATATGCAAATATAGTCATATGCGTATGCTAGTTCATTTTAAATCACAACTCTAACTGATAGAAGCCCTGGACATGTCTTATGAGTGGCCCAATAGTGAGCCACTTTTTGTCTCTGGTTTTAAATGACGTTGATGCACTGATTGCTTCTAAATGATTTGAAAATTTTTTGTCAATATAAGCATTCTCTACATCCTAACTCCTAGTTGCCGTGGAGCTTAAATTTAGGTAAGCCAAAGGTGCTCAAAGCTGTTTTAGAAGGAACATTTTGTGTGTGTGCTCCCTCCCTCCCTCTCTCTCTCTTTCAACAGCTGAAATAGGAAAAGAGACAGAGAATAAAATTGAGCTTCTGGATTCAACAATACTCCCCCTCACATCCTATTCACCTTTTTATATTAGAGTAGGAACCGCTTATGTCCTATTGGCTTACACAATGAACTTATTTATAGCTGACATTAGTTGTTGGTTTATGATAATTTTAATGAAATGTTCTCCAGCCCCTCCAAATATAAAGGATGTTTAAAGTGTAGGATAATGCTCCACAATTGAGAGGATATAACCAACAGGGGAGAAGTGATGCAGTAATAACCAAGCTGAATTGTTGTAATGTGAATGTTCTCTTCCAAAAGCCTTATACTTCTTTTTATGCTCTGGATAAACTATCTTACATAGTAGTGAATAAGTAATAATGGATCATATCCCAGCTGTGAGCAGCTTTTTCTTGCTGTTGTTTTCTTTTTTTATACATTTTGTTTATTTATTTATTTTTATTTTTGGCTGTGTTGGGTCTTCGTTGCTCTGTGCAGGCTTTCTCTACCTGCGGCGAGCGGGAGCTACTCTTCTTTGCGGTGTGTGGCATTCTCATTGTGGTTGGTTCTCTTGTTGCGCAGCACAGACTCTAGGCACTTGGGCTTCAGTAGTTGTGGCTCGAGGGCTCTAGAGCGCAGGCTCAGTAGTTGTGGCGCATGTGCTTAGTTGCTTCAGGGCATGTGGGATCTTCCCAGGCCAGGTCTTGAACCTGTGTCCCCTGTATTGGCAGGTGGATTCTTTTTTTTTTTTTGTGGAACGCGGGCCTCTCACTGTTGTGGCCTCTCCCATTGCGGAGCACAGGCACCGGATGCGCAGGCTCAGCGGCCATGGCTCACGGGCCCAGCCACTCTGAGGCATGTGGGATCTTCCCGGACCGGGGCACGAACCCGTGTTCCCTGCATCGGCAGGTGGACTCTCAAACACTGCACCACCAGGGAAGCCCGGCAGGTGGATTCTTAACCACTGTGCCACCAGGGAAGCCCTGTGAGAAGTTTTGTGGTTAGTAAAATAGGGAGCTATCAGGAAGTTCCAATCTCAAATAACATTGTGTATGAGAACTGAAACTTTAGTAATTTGCAGTGAATAATTCTACACAAGAAGAACAGGAAATGATGGCTATGTGGTTCAATTCTTTACATATAATTGGATACGTGTTTAAAACTTGAGTCTTAGGAATTTAATAACTTAGGGGATTAATCCTAGTTACTTTGCTTATACTGGGCAAGTTGTTTAACTTCCCAAAACTTTGATTATTCCCATCTATAAAATAGGACATTGAATGAGATTTTTGGGCAGAAATCACACAGAACAGAGTGGTAGATAGAATTTAGTTACAGCATCCTCCAAAAGTACTGTTTCCTTTCCTTCTTCCCACAGTCTCGGCTTTGGAGAGCCCCAGGACTCAGGTGAGGGCTTTCCTACTTCCTTTCTTCAATTTCTCCCTAGAAAAGCTCTTTTCCAACCTAGACTTTTCTCTTCCTTGAACTCTGGCTTTGCTTATGTAACAACGGCCACTGCCTTCTCACCAACTCCTTTTAGATATCTGATGAGCATCACCAACTTCACATATTCAAAACTGAGATCTAATTTGCCTGTTCCCCAAACCACTAATCTACTGTTGCCCTGGTTGACGCTACATCAGCAAATAAGACAAACCCTATTCTCTTCAACTCATGTTCAATCCATTAACAATACTGTCAACTCAGCTTTCAAAACATCCCTGAACCTCACAAAGTTGCACTACCTTCACTGTTTTCATCATGGTCCAAATAACCATCATCTTTCACCTGGATTGTTACAATAGTCTTTTAAGAATAGAAAAGAGTTTATTTGAGACAAACTGAGGACTATATCCCAGGAGACACCCTCTCATATAACTCCGAGGAACTGCTCTGAAGAAGCATGGTTTTCAGCACAGTTTTATATCTTGTCAGAACAAAAAACATGAAACAAGTCAGGGATACATTCCTTCAAGGTTTCAAGAAAAACAGACCAGCACATACACAGCCAGACAGTACGGCCTTTGATAAGACTGGGAACACAGTCTTATCAAAGAAGTACCAGCATTGGCTTCCAGGAAAGGAGGCATTTAAACTTTATTTTTAACATGGACCTTCTTTACTTCTGGTCAATGCATCCTTTTCTTTAATAATTAAAGCACAACGTATGTTTGATGGGTCACAAAGAGGATGTTTTGGTTAGCATAAAATTCATGTTAACTCAGTTACAGTAGCCTTCTAATTGGGGTTCCTGTTTTTATCCTTGCCAGCTGCAGTCTATTCTCTGTTTAGCAGCAACAGTCATTATTTAAAATATTGAATATGAATCAGTTGATGCCACTTAGTGGCTTCTCTTATCTTTCAAAGTATAATCCAAGTACACATCATGGCTTCCCTGGACCTGCTATGCCTGTGACCTCATTCCCTGCTACTGTCCTTTCCTTACTCAGTTTCATCTAAATAGTTCAAATTGCACAAGATCCCATCTCAAGGCTTTTGGCATTTCTGTGTTTTTTCATGAATTTGGGACATGACTGTTATGGCTGGCAGGGCTGGGAGATCTGGGATAACTGAGACCTCTATCCAGCTATATTTTTATCCTCAAAGAGGCTAGCTTGGCATCCTTCACAGGGTAGCAGAGAGTTTTCCAGCAACAAGGGGGTATGACTTTTAATATATTATATACAAGTTTCTGGTTGTATTATGTTTGTTAATGTATCATTGACCAAAGTAAATTCCATGATCAAGCCCAATAATGGTGTGGATATAGAATTTAATGGTGACATTACTGTAATTATTTCATTAGTTTCCTATTTCTGCTGTAACGTTACCACAAACTTAGTGACTTAAAACAACATGAAAGTTATTATCCTATAGTTCTAGAGATCCAAAAGGTGTCTTAGAGGGCTAAAATTCAGGATATCAGAGGTCTGTGCTCCTTCTGTAGGAAGAACCTTTCCAGAGAAGACTCTGTCTCTTGTCTTTTCCAGCTTCTAGAAGCTGCTAACTTTCATTGGCTTGTGACTCCTTCCTTCATGTTCAAAACACGTCACTCCAACCTCTTGTTCTATCATCATGTCTTGTCTTCTATGACCCTCCTTCCTCTCTCTTATGAGCACCCTTTGTGCCTATCCAGATAATTCAGAACATTTGTGTTACCTTAAGATGCTTAATGCAATCATATCTGCAAAGTTCCTTTTGCCATATAAAGTAACAGACTCACAAATTCCAGAGGTTAAGGAGTGGATACTTTTGGAGTTCATGATTCAACATACCACACTTATCATGCAATGTATTCTCAGGACCTAGAAAGAAATTTTGGCATAGAGTGAGTGCTCCTTAGATTTTGGTGAATGAAAGAACTTATTGGAATAAATTTGTTTTGAAGACCTTTATATGCTTATAAAATACCCTAAAGAGACATTATGTATACAAGATAATTCTTCATATATCGAATATTATGTGTATAGATTGGGAGTTTGGGACTGACATGTACACACTGCTGTGTTTAAAATAGATAACCAACAAGGACCTACTGTAAAAAAAAAAAAAACTATAGTGTATACAACAACAATATTTAATGAAAAAATGTGTGTAAAAGCAAATCATTTTAAGTATTAAGGATTGACAGAAAAAGAGGAAAAACAATATCCATGTTTTAATATATTTATTTGTGTTTGCAGGCATATATATATATGTATTGCAGAGAAATTTGGTGGTTGATAAAGCAAATAATAAAAATTTTGAGTTTTATGCAATACAAAAATAATTTCAAATATTACATATTACTAATATGCAAAGTGATATTCTAAGTATTTTACTTTTATTAACTCATCTGATTTTTGAAACAATATAATGAGGTAGACATTATTAATATCCATCATTTACTAATGAATATACTGTAAAACAAATTGGTTAAATAATTTGCCCAATATGTCATAACTTCTAACTAGGGGTGCATGAATGAAGCCCAGGCAGTTGGTTTCAGATTCAGCTACCTTAATCATTAAGGAATAGTACCTTTATTAAAACAAAGTTTTATGGAAAATAATGGAAGGAAAAAAATCACATTTCATTGAGATTATTAGAAAGACTTCTTTAGGTTGGTGTCATTTATATTCAGACATATAATCCAGAGTAAGAAGTATTCCAAGTAGAGAAAATAGCACTGGATGATTTACAGAGACAGGGAAACTTGGTTTCTCTATGAGAAACAGCAAATATACTTGTTTGTCTGGAGCATCTGGAATACGTTTCCCCATAGGAGAAGTTAGGCTAAGAAGGCAGATCAAGAACGTGTTATGGAACACCTTGATGGGGTGCCATATCTGCCTTAAATTTGGTAAACAATGGGAAGCCTAACTAGAGGAATAATCTGATTCAATTGGCTTTTCAAAGTTTGATCTCACAAGGACATATAGATAGCCTAGAATACCTGATAGTATGCAGAGACAAAGTAAAGCATTTTGCATGACTCCAGATAAATCACCATTTATACGAATTAATGAGAATTAGTGGAAAAGGAAAGGGATAAGGAGATGAAAGAAATTTGAATAATTTAGATTCTATAAAATCTGTCAGATTTAGTAATTTTCCATCAAGAGTTAAGAAAAAATCTAAAGATGCTTGATTTCTAATGGTTGCATCATTTGGAGAAGTAATTTTTAAAAAATGTGTTCAATCATTTGAAAATATTTATCAAGCACCTACTGTGTATCATACACTTTTCCAGTTATTAAAGATCCATTGATGAAAGTACAAAAGCCCTGAAGTGACAAAGGGGACACATTTAAAGAAATAATTTTAGTGTTATTAAAATATAATAATAATTATGCTCCCAATATAAGTAGAAGAGTTAAGAAAAAGAGCTAGTTTTTGAGGAAAAAAAGTTATCATTTAATGTTCAGAACCAAGAAAACAAGAAGTTAAAGATATCCAGAAAAAGACTGGAAATATGTATCTATAAGAGAGAAAGAGGTCAGAGTTAAAAATAAAGTCTGGGATACAGACAGTATAGGCTAACTGTTACAATAAACAAGCCCCACATTTAGTAGCTTCAAATGCTAACTATCTGTTTCTTTCTCATGGATGACTTTAGAGTTTGAACTATAATGTTAGAAGGATGGGAGGTGGGTAGGTTTAAGGTAGAATCTGCTCTGAACACTCCTTCAGAGATCTAGGCTATTTTCGCCTTGCAGTTCCATCCTCTTCTAGGGCTATGAAACCATCCACTTAAAACAACATAAGTTTAGCAGTCAGGGAAGAAAGAGCCTATTAAAAGTGTATTGGATGTTTGGGGGAGTAAAATTGGAATTGGTGTCCATCACTTCCAACATAGCTCCATGGATTTTGACTCAACTTCCTTCAGGAGGCTGGGAAATGCAGTTTAGCTCTGTGCCTAGGAGGAAAAAAATAACCTATTTGACACAGTAGTGTCTTTGCTGCAGTGGCATTTGCATAGACTGAGATTAAAGATGCTAGAAAGAAAGCTACCAGAGAACTGACTGCAAAGGAATATACAATATTATAGCCTTAGAGAGCCCTACAATTCAGACAGCTGTATCAGGAACCAACAAAAAAGAAAATAAAAGAATAGTCAGAGAGCTGAGAGACATTCACAATATTACCTATTAAATCAAGGAAGGATACAATTTTAATACTGGACACAAGTATTAATGATACACAGACTTAATATAGATGAAAAATGCATGTGGACATTAGATTTGGTAATAAGGAGGACTTTGGTGGACTCCAGAAGATACTTTAGAGCAGAGTGATGGCACCACAGAAGCAACTGCATTTTCTTCCTATACTATACAAATTGCTGAATTTGTTTGGACGTGATTCATAGTAGTTAGAGAGTTCTCAATTCAAATTAAGATATTTGTTGATATGATCAATTGCTTTATGCCTCTGTCAGTCTGTTGCTATTCAAATTTTCTGGGATCAGAATGAAATTGTATTATTTCCCTTACAAAAGAAAGTTAATAATATTAACCATGTTTTCCAAACAGGGATTGGACCAAAAAAACCCTTTTACTTAGCTCTTCGCAAAAGTGTGAAAATGCAAGAATCAATTGAATGGTTTCTACCTCCTTTTCACCCTCATCTTTTTTTTTAGCAGGAAAGTACCAAGACAGGGCAGAGAAAAATGATGGAGAATGATTTTGTTGATGTAACTGTCAAAGGTTTAGTTATCACTAAACCCATCTCTACCTTTACCTTTCTGTAGTTTGTCTATTTTCTTCAATATATTATCCATTTTTGCTTGATCTAATTCAAATTAGGTTTCTGCCCCTTGAATTGAGTGCTAACACACTTCCAGATTTTCATATTAGAAATCTGGGGAATAAGATCTGTTCTGCAAAATTTCTTTAAAGGTAAAGGAAGCTAAGAAGGGTATCTAGCAGAAATTAAAGGCTTGAGATAAAACATAAAAGAAAACCTGTGAATATGAAGAGATGTTCACGTATGTCTGAAGAGTGTAGAAGAATGGCATTCTTTATTGGATGCTCCATTCTCTTGCATTTCAAATGAAAGACTATTTTTGTTTTGTTGTGTTTTACTTAGGTCTTTCCTTCCTTTTACATTGAAGTACTTATCTTTTCAATATGATTATGACAACTGTCACATTACTTCATGTCATTATCTTACATCATGAATCTTGATACATACCTAACAGTTTTGAGGAAGACTTTCTCATAAATCTTATAAATTCATTTGGTGATTTCCAGGTACCATCTAATACTAACAAATATATGTACAAACACTTTATCGATTAGTTTGGAAACTGTGGTATTTCACAGCGGTAATCTCATTTAAAAAAACAGTTAATTGCCAATAGGTTGTCTTCCACTAACACTCTAAAACATAACAATATAATAATTTGCTTTCAAATTAGCAAAGTTTTTCACTGTTATGTGAGAATATTGTATACATTTGAAGGAGGTTGTACACATGGGAAACATACTGCTAGGCAATTGACTCAAATTTCTAGAAAGCACTTTGGCAAAGTCCCTAAGAATCTGAAAAGTGTTAAAGGATTTTGACCCAACAATTTCTCTTATAAATTCTGCTAAGGAACATAATTCAAAATCGTGGAGCAAGGCAGAAAAAAAATTAATGTATAAAAATATGCATTGCAAAAGAGTTTATGTTAAAAAGTTTAAATATCCTATATAAGAGAATTGGTTTAAAATATCCTATATCCATCAAACAAATATTATTTAACAACCAAATGATATCCAGAAGAAGTTTTTATAGCATAAAAATATATGTGCAAAATTTCAAGTATAAAAAGTTATCATCAAAATAATTGCACATTATAATGTTAAAATCTACATTAATAAGGGATTTGAGAGAAGCAGACTGAAATGTACATTTTGATATTTCTTCTTAAAAAATTATTCTCAGACACATGAGAGTCAAAATGTAACGTAATCAATTGATCTTATATCTGCCAAATTGTTGCAATGGTTCAGAGAATAATAACAGATAAAACTGGAGAATCACTTGGGAAACAACAAATTTGAAGGGAAAAAAAATCTATCAGTTAATACAGTAATTTCCCCAGTAGATGACACAGAAGTGAAATGAACTTTCCAACTCAGCATGATTGAATAAACTGTACATCACAGAAACTCAAGAGTGGAAAGATCACTGGAGATGTCATTCATTCCCTTGCTATCTATAAACTGCCCCCAGAAAAATGAGAATGTATTCTATTTCTTATTATAATTCTCCAGAGAAAGCATTGCTATAACTTCCCACTTTAAATACACTTATTCAATATTTCAAAGTTCTTTTAAGGAAAAATTTTTTTCTTAAAAACACAAGGTAAAGAAATAAATGACTTTCATAATGGAGATTTAAGTTTCTAATTATCACTGAATATTTACATTCTTATTGATCACTATTTAGTCATTTTCTAGTTTTCTACTTTATTTAAAACATTTTTACATCCTTCAACTTTCCCTGATATATGTTATCTTTCAGTCCATTAATTACTTCTGAGCTCTATTCTGATGAGTCTCCAGTTCCTCTGCTTGCCAATTAATTTGTGTAGCAGAGAACTAGTCAGATCCTAATTGCTTACTTCATAAATTCTAGTAATCACTTTAATTTTTACTGTACTGCTCAAACTAAAATGTGTATGAGTTAATTATAACTATGGTTAACATTTTGTTATTTAAAAGTTCAATACTGGAGCTTGAACCAAGATGGCGGAGTAGAAGGACGTGCTCTCACTCCCTCTTATGAGAACATCAAAATCACAACTAGCTGCTGGACAATCATTGACAGAAAGACACTGGAACTCACCAAAAAGATACCCCACGTCCAAAGACAAAGGAGAAGCCACAATGCGACGGTAGGAGGGGTGCAATCACAGTAAAATCAAATCCCATAACTGCTGGATGGGTGATCACAGATGGGAGAACACTTATACCAGAGAAGTCCATCCACTGGAGTGAAGGTTCTGGCCCCACGTCAGGGTTCCCAACCTGGGGGTCCAACAATGGTAGAAGGAATTCCTAGAGAATCAGACTTTGAAGCCTAGTGGGATTTGACTGCAGGACGTTGAAGGACTGGGGGAAACAGAGACTCCACTCCTGGAAGGCAAACACACAGTAGTGTGTAAATCGGGACCCAAGGGAAGGAGCAGTGACCGCAAGGGAGACTGAACCAGACCTATCTGCTAGTGTTGGAGGGTCTCCTGCAGAGGGAGAGGTTGCCGTGGCTCACTGTGGGGACAAGAACACTGGCAGTAGAAGTTCTGGGAAGTACTCCTTGGCGGGAGCCCTCCCAAAGTCTGCAATTAGCCCCACCAAAGACCCAGGTAGGCTCCAGTGTTGGGTTGCCTCAGGCCAAACAACCAACAGGGAGGGAACCCAGCCACACCCATCAGCAGTCAAGCAGATTAAAGTATTACTGAGCTCTGCCCACCAGAGCAACAGTCAGCTCTACACACCACCAGTCCCTCCCATCAGGAAACTTGCACAAGCCTCTTAGATAGCCTCATCCAACTGAAGGCAGACAGCAGAAGCAAGAAGAACTATAATCCTGCAGCCTGTGGAACAAAAACCACATTCACAGAAAGACAGACAAGATGAAAAGGCAGAGGGTTATGTACCAGATGAAGGAACAAGATACAACCCCAGAAAAACAACTAAATGAAGTGGAGTTAGGCAACCTTCCAGAAAAAGATTTCAGAGTAACGATAGTGAAGATGATCCAGGACCTTGGAAAAAGAATGGAGTCAAAGACTGAGAAGAAGCAAGAAATGTTTAACAAAGACCTAGAAGAATTAAAGAACAAAGAAACAGAAACGAACCATACAATAACTGAAATGAAAACTACAGTATAAGGAATCAATAGCAGACTAACTGAGGCAGAAGAACGGATAAGTGACCTGGAAGACAGAATGGTGGAATTCACTGCTGCAGAACAGAATAAAGGAAAAAGAATGAAAAGAAATGAAGACAGCCTAAGAGACCTCTGGGACAACATTAAACTCAATAACATTCACATTATAAGAGTCCCAGAAGGAGAAGAGAGAGAGAAAGGACCAGAGAAAATATCTGAAGGGATTATCATCGAAAAGTTCCTTAACATGGGAAAGGAAATAGCCACACAAGTACAGGAAGCACAGAGAGTCCCACACAGAATACACCCAAGGAGAAACAGGCCAAGACATATAGTAATCAAACTAGCAAAAATTAAAGACAAAGAAAAATTATTGAAAACAGCAAGGAAAAACAACAAATTACATACAAGGGAATCCCCATAAATTTAATAGTTGATCTTTCAGGAGAAATTATGCAAGCCAGAAACGAGTGGCAGGACACATTTAAGTGATGAAAGGGAAGAACCTACAACCAAGATTACTCTACCCAGCTAGGATCTCATTCAGATTCAATGAAGAAATTAAAAACTTTACAGACAAGCAAAAGCTAAGAGAATTAAGCACGACCACACAAGCTTTACAGCAAATGCTAAAGGAACTTCTCTAGGCAGGAAACACAAGAAAAGGAGAAGACCTCCAATAACAGACCCAAAACAATTAATAAAATGGTAATAAGAACATACATATCGATAATTACCTTAAATGTAAATGGATTAAATACTCCAACCAAAAGACAAAGACTGGTTGAATGGATACAAAAACAAGACCCATATATATGCTGTCTACAAGAGACCTACTTCAGACCTAGGGACACATACAGACTGAAAGTGAAGGGATGGAAAAAGATATTCCATGCAAATGGAAATCAAAAGAAAGCTGGAGTAGCTATACTCAGATAAAATAGACTTTAAAGTAAAGAATGTTACAAGAGACAAGGAAGGACACTACATAATGATCAAGGGATCAATCCAAGAAGAAGATATAACAATTATAAATATATATTCACCCAACACTGAGCACCACAATATATAAGGCAACTGCTAGCAGCTATAAAACAGGAAATCGACAGTAACACAAAAATAGTGGGGGACTGTAACACCTCACTTACACCAATGAACAGATCATCCAAAATGAAAATAAATAAGGAAACAGAAGCTTTAAATGACACAATAGACCAGATAGATTTACTTGAAATTTATAGGACATTCCATCCAAAAAACAGCAGATTACACTTTCTTCGCAAGTGCGCAAGGAACATTCTCTGGGATAGATCACATCTTCGGTCACAAATCAAGCCTAAGTAAATTTAACAAAACTGAAATCGTATAAAGCATCTTTTCTGACCACAATGCTAGAGGATTAGAAATGAATTACAGGGAAAAAATGTAAAAAACACAAACACATGGAGGCTAAACAATACGTCACTAAATAACCAAGAGATCACTGAAGGAATCAAAGAGGAAAGCAAAAACTCCCTAGAGACAAATGAAAATGGAAAAATGACAATCCAAAACCTATGGGATGCAGCAAAAGCAGTTCAAAGAGGGAAGTTTATAGCCATACAGGCATACCTCAAGAAACAAGAAAGGGGCTTCCCTGGTGGTGCAGTGGTTGAGAGTCCGCCTGCCGATGCAGGGGACACAGGTTCGTGCCGCGGTCCGGGAAAATCCCACATGCCATGGAGCGGCTGGGCCCGTGAACCATAGCTGCTGAGTCTGCGCATCCGGAGCCTGTGCTCCGCAACGGGAGAGGCCACAATGGTGAGAGGCCCGCATACAAAAAAAAAAAAAAAAGAAACAAGAAAAACCTCAAATAAATAGTCTAACATCACACCTAAAGAACTAGAGAAAGAAGAACAAACAAAACCCAAACTTAGCAGAAGGAAAGAAATCATAAAGATCAGAGCAGAAATAAATGAAATAGAAACAAAGAAAACAATAGCAAAGATCAATAAAACTAAAAGTTGGTTCTTTGAGAAGATAAAAAAAATTGATAAACCATTAGCCAGACTCATCAAGAAAAAGAGGGAGAGGACTCAAATCAATAGAATTAGAAATGAAAAAGGAGAAGTTACACAGATACTGCAGAAATACAAAGAATCCTAAGAGATTACTACAAGCAACTGTATGCCAGTAACATGGACAACCTGGAAGAAATGGACAAATTCTTAGAAAGGTATAACCTTCCAAGATTGAAACAGGAAGAAATAGAAAATATGAACAGATGAATCACAGGTAATGAAATTGAAACTGCTATTAAAAATCTTGCAACAAACAAAAGTCCAGGACCAGATGGCTTCACAAGTGAACTCTATCAAACATTTAGAGTAGGGATAACACCCATCCTTCTCAAACTCTTCCAAAAAATTGCAGGGGAAGGAACACTCCCAAACTTTTTCTATGAGGCCACCATCACCCTGATACCAAAACAGAAAAAGATACTACAAAAAAAGAAAATTACTGACCAATATCACTGATGAATATAGATGCAAAAATCCTCAACAAAATACTAAAACAGAATCCAACAACATATTAAAAGGATCATACACCATGATCAAGAGGGATTTATCCCAGGGATGCAAGGATTCTTCAATATACGCAAATCAATCAATGTGATACACCATATTAACAAACTGAGATATAAAAACCATATGATCATCTCAATAGATGCAGAAAAAGCTTTTGACAAAATTCAACACTGATTTATGTTAAAAACGCTCCATAAAGTGGGCATAGAGATAACCTACCTCAACATAATAAAGGCAATATATGAGAAACCCACAGCAAACATCATTCTCAATGGTGAAAAACGGAAAGAAGTTCTTCTAAGTCAGGAACAAGACAAGGATGTCCACTCGTACCACTATTATTCAACATAGTTTTGGAAGTCCTAGCCACAGCAATCAGAGAAGAAAAAGAAATAAAAGGAATACAAATTGGAAATGAAGAAGTAAAACTGTCACTGTTTGCAGATGACATGATACTATACATACAGAATCCTAAAGATGCCACCAGAAAACTCCTAGAACTAATCAATGAATTTGGTGAAGTTGCAGGATACAAAAGTAATGAACAGAAATCTCCTGCATTCCTATACACTAATGATGAAAAATCTGAAAGAGAAATTAAGGAAACAGTCCCATTTATCATTGCAGCAAAAAGAATAAAATACCTAGGAATAAACCTACCTAGGGAGACAAAAGACCTGTACGCACAAAAGTATAAGACACTGATGAAAGATGATACCAACAGATGGAGAGATATACCATGTTCCTGAATTGGAAGAATCAATATTGTGAAAATGACTATACTACCCAAAGCAATCTACTGATTCAATGCAATCCCTATCAAATTACCAATGGCATTTTTTACAGAACTAGAATAAAACATCTTAAAATTTGTATGGAGACACAAAAGACCCCGAATAACCAAAGCCGTCTTGAGGCAAAAAAACGGAACTGGAGGAATCAGATCCCCTGACTTCAGACTATACTAAAAAGCTACAGTAATCAAGAAAATATAGCACTGGTACAAAAACAGAAATATAGATCAATGGAACAAGATAGAAAGCCCAGAGATAAACCCACGCACATATGGTCAATTAATCGATGACAAAGGAGGCAAGGATATACAATGGAGAAAAAACAGTCTGTTCAATAAGTGGTGCTAGGAAAACTGGACAGCTACATGGAAAAGAATGCAATTAGAACTCTCCCTAACACCATACACAAAAATAAACTCAAAATGCATTACAGACCTAAATGTAAGACCAGATACTATAAAACTCTTAGAGGAAAACATAGGAAGAACATTCTTTGACATAAATCACAGCAAGATCTTTTTTGACCCACCTCCTAGAGTAATGGAAATAAAAACAAAAATAAACAAATGAGACCTAATGAAACTTCAAAGCTTTTGAACAGCAAAGGAAACCATAAACAAGACGAAAAGACAACCCTCAGAATGGGAGAAAATATTTGCAAATGAATCAACAGACAAAGGATTAATCTCCAAAATATATAAACAGCTCATGCAGCTCAATATTAAGAAACCAAACAACCAAACAATCCAAAAATGGGCAGAAGACCTAAATAGACATTTCTCCAAAGAAAACATACAGATGGCCAAGAAGCACATGAAAAGCTGCTCAACATCACTAATTATTAGAGAAATGCAAATCAAATCTACAATGAGGTATCACCTCATACCAGTTAGAATGGGCATCATCAGAAAATCTACAAACAACAAATGCCGGAGAGGGTGTGGGGAAAAGGGAACCCTCTTGCATTGTTGGTGGTAATGTAAATTGATACAGCTACTATGGAGAACTGTATGGAGGTTCCTTAAAAAACTAAAAGTAGAATTACCATATGACCCAGCAATCCCACTACTGGGCATATACCCAGAGAAAACTGTAATTCAAAAAGACACGTGTACCCCAATGTTCATTGCAGTACTGTTTAGAATAGCCAGGTCATGGAAGCAACCTAAATGCCCATCGACAACTGAACGGATAAAGAAGTTGTGGTACACATACACAGTGGAATATTACTCAGCCATAAAAAGGAACGAAATTGGGTCATTTGTTGAGAGTTGGATGGATTTAGAGACTGTCATACAGAGTGAAGTAAGTCAGAAAGAGAAAAACAACTATCGTATATTAACGCACATATGTGGAACCTAGAAAAATGGTATAGATGAACCAGTTTGCAGGGCAGAAATTGAGACACAGATGTAGAGAACAAATGTATGGACACCAAGGGAGGAAAGCTGCAAGGGATTGGGGGTGGTGGTATGGTGCTTTGGGCAATTGGGGTTTACATGTATACACTGATGTGTATAAAACTGATGACTAATAAGAACCTGCTGTATAAAAAAATAAATTGTATAAAATTTTAAAAAATATCCAAGTGGAGATATCATGTAGGCAAATGAATATAGATCTCCACAATTTATGACCAAAAACCACAATGTGTAATCTGTATTTATTAAAATTTTCTAATTCCCTAACCCTTAAAAAAAAGATTATAGCATAAGAGACATACAATAAACTGCCCATATTTAAAGTAAAAAAAAAAAAAGTTCAATTAAAAAAAAATTTTGTTTATTTATTTTTGGTTGTGTTGCGTCTCTGTTGTTGAGCACGGGCTTTGCCTAGTTTTGGCGAGTGGGGGTTACTCTTCGTTGCGGTGCATGGACTTCTCATCACAGTGGCTTCTCTTGTTGTGGAGCATGAGCTCTTGGCGTGCAGGCTTCAGTAGTTGTGGCACGCAGGATCTAGAGCGCAGGCTCAGTAGATGTGGCACATGGGCTTAGTTTCTCCATGGCATGTGGGATCTTCATGGACCAGGGCTCAAAACCCGTGTCCCCTGCATTGGCAGGAGAATTCTTAACCACTGTGCCACCAGGGAAGTCAAAATGTTAATACTAAGGAGAAGAGCAGTAGTGCTGAATGACCATCATGATGTATCTGTCACCATATTTTTGATTATTATTTCAGATTAAAGCATAATTTCAAATTTTGTTCCTTCATCTTTTAGTCGAATTGCTAAAATAGCATATCACCTTCTCAAAGGAACACTTACTTATATTGCATATTCCTTCCATAATCAAATTTACAAAAGTAATATTCTTCAAAAATGAGGATATAATTTTATCATACTCTTCTCAAAATTTTATAATCATGACTAAATGCTTTTTAGATTATTTTTTGTGCATTTGGTAAGAACACTTTACATGAGATCTACTCTATTAACAAATATTTATGTACACAGTGTGGTATTATCAATAGGCAGAATGCTGTATAGCAGATCTCTAGAATTTATTCATTTTGCATAACTGAAATTACATACTTGTTGAACAGCAACTCCCCATTTCTCCTTACTCCAAGCCCCTAGCAACTACCATTCTACTTTGTTTCTATGAGTTTGACTATTTTAGATACCTTTTTAAGTGGATCATGCCCATATGTCTTTTGTGATTGGCTTACTTTACTTAGCATAAAGTTGTCCAGATTCATCCATATTGTACCGTATAGCAGGATTTCCTTCTTTGCTAAGGCTGAATAATATTCCACTGCATCTATATGCAGTTTCTTTATCCATTCACCCATCTATGGACATTTATGTTGTTTCCATATCTTGGGTATTGTGAATAATGTTGCAATGAATTTATGAGTGCTTATATCTCTTTGAGATCCTGATATCAATTCTTTTGGATAAATTCCCAAAGTGGGATGGCTGAATCATATGATAGTTCTGTTTTTTTTTTTTTTTTTTTTTTTTTTGCGTACATGGGCCTCTCACTGTTGTGGCCTCTCCCGTTGTGGAGCACAGGCTCCGGACGCACAGGCTCAGTGGCCATGGCCCACGGGCCCAGCCGCTCCGCGGCACGTGGGATCCTCCCGGACCAAGGTCCGAACCCGTGTCCCCTGCATCGACAGGCGGACTCCCAACCACTGTGCCACCAGGGAAGCCCGATAGTTCTGTTTTTAATTTTTGAGAAAACTTCATTTCCCATAACGGCTGCATCGTTTTACTTTCCCACCAATGGTTTGGAAGGGTTCCAATTTTCCACAACCTCACCAACAATTATTAATATCTTTTTTTTTTTTTCTTATAATAGCTGTCTTAAACAGATGTGGAGGATATCTCATTTTGGTTTTGATCTGTATTTCCCTAGTGGTGATGTTGAGAATCTCTTCCTATACCCATTGGCTATTTACATGTCTTCTTTGCAGAAATGTCTGTTCAAGTCTTCTCCCATTTTAGAATCAGGTTATTGATTTTTTGCTATTGAGTTGTAGCAGCTCCTTACATATTTTGAAAATTTACCTCTTATCTATTTTCTCCCATTCTGCAGGTTGCCATTTAACTCTGTCAATTGTTTCCTTTGCTGTGCAGAGGCAATTTAGTTTGGTGTAGTGCCACTTGTCTATTTTTGCTTTTGCTGCTTGTGCTTTTGGTGGACTATCAAAGAAGTCATTGCCAAAACAAATAACATGAAGCTTTTTCTATGTTTTCATCTAGGATTTTACAGTTTCAGGTCTTATGTTTAAATCTTTAATCCATTTTAAGTTATTTTTTTGTGTATGGTGTAAGAGGTCCAATTTCATTCTTTTGCATGTGGATTTCCAGTTTTCTCAACACCATTTATTTAGGAGACTATCCTTTCCCCATTGTGTATTCTTGAATTCCTTATTGAAGAACAGTTGACCTTAAATGTGTGGGTTTATTTCTGGGCTCTCTATTCTGTTTCATTGGTCTATGTCTGTTTTTATGCCAGTCTCATACCATTTTAATTATTATAACTTTATAATATATTTGAAATCAGGAGAGTAATGCTTCCTTCTTTTTTCTTCTTTCTTTCTTTTCTTTTGTGGCCACACCCCACAGCATGTGGGATCTTAGTTCCCCAACCAGGGATCAAACCTGCACACCCTGAATTGGAAGTATGGAGTCTTAACCACTGGACTGCCAGGGAAGTCCCTGTTCTTCTTTCTTAAGATTGCTTTGGGAATTTATGAGATTTTGTATGAAATTTAGGATTTTTTTGCTATTTCTATCAAATATGTCATTGAGATTTTAATAGAATTTGCCTTGAATCAGAACATCATTTTGGGTAGAACAGACTTTTAACAACATAAATTCTTCAATTCATGAACACAGAATTTTCCTTTTTCCACTTACTTTTGTCTTTAATTTCTTTCAGCAGTGTTTTGTAGTTTTCAGTGTACAAGTCTTTCACTTTCTTGGCTATGTTTATCCCCAAACATTTTATTCTTTTTGATGCTATTGTAAATGGGATTATTTATTAATTTCTTTTTTGGATAATTTGTTGTTAGTGTATACAAACAATGACATTTATATACTGATTTTGTATCTTGCAAATTTACTGAACCTGAACGCCCCCACCAACAAAGAAAAATCCAGGACCAGATGGCTTCACTAGTGAATACTACAAAGCAGTTAAAGGATAATTAACATAAATCGTTATCAGCTGTTCCAAAAAAAGTTGAAGAATAGACATCTCCAAACTCATTTTTATAAGCCAGCATTATCCTGATATCAAAGCCAGACAAAGATATTCAAGAAAAGAAAAATTACAGACCAATAACTCTGATGAATATAGATGCAAAAATCCTTAGCAAAATGTGAGTAAACCAAATTAAACCGCATACTTAAAGGCTAATACACCATAACTGAGATTTAATCCCTGGGATACAAGGATGGTTCAACATATGCAAATCTATTACTGTGATACATGGCATCAACTGAATAAAGGGTAACAATTTTATTAGATTAATGTTCAAATTTTTTGTGTAGCAGCTTCTTGTGCACACATGATACTTGGTAAATCCTTGATTTGGGGTAGACAAATCCACTTCTTAGAACAAAATATTTTCATAATTTATATTACTTTATCAACAAATAAATTCTAAACAACAGTGAGTTTAGAGGAGGTGATTCAAAATCAGCCTCAAACCAGAAATAGGATTTTGGATGGGTATTTGAAAAAGTGTTGGTGAGAGAGGGATAGGAGGAGTAAGATGAAATAACAGGTTTTGGTTACATAGCTATAGACCAAATGCCATGTGAAATATTTTACATTTTAGTTTTTTTTCTTTTGTCAGCATTAGAAGTCTAATTAGAATACAATAAACTGTACACATTTAAGTCACAATTTGATGGCATATGTATACGTTAATGACACCATCAGCACAATCACAACAATAAACAAATCCATCACAAGCAGTTTCATCACAATCCTTTGTAATTTCTTACTCCCACCTTTCCCTACCCCTAGTTTCCTAGGCAACAATTAAACTGTTTTCTGTTCATTAGAGATTAGGTTGAATTTTAGAGATATTAATATACATGGAATCATACGTTATGTACTTTAACTTCTTGCATTCAACATCAAGATGGAGACCTACCCATGTTGTGATATGTATCAGTAGTTTGATTCTTTTTTTTACTGAGTAGTACTGAATTGTGTGCAGACACCATAATTTGTTTATCTATTTACTTATCAATGGAAATTTGGACTGTTTTAAGTTTTGTGACTATTACCAAAAGCTTCAATGAATATTTGTGTACAAGTCTTTGATTGGACATATAATTTTTCTCTTGGGTAAATGTCTAGGAGTGGAATAGCTAGGTAGCATATTTTTACCTTTTTAATAAACTATCAGCCTATTTTTCAAAATAGGTACCATTTTCCATTCCATCAGCAAGGTATCAGAGTTCCAGTTTTACCAAATCCCTAGCAACACAAGAGAGTTTTTTTTCCAGCATTCTTAGTGGGTGTGTAGTGGTATCTCATTGTTGTTTAAATGTATATTTCCCTAATAGCTAACAAGGTTGATCATTTTGTGTTCTTGTTTGGCATCCACGTATCTTCTTTAGTAAATTATCTATAAAAACGTTTCTGCCAATTATAAATTGGGTTATCTTCTAGTTATTAAGTTGGAAAATATATTTACATATTTAAGATACTATACATATAAATTATATATGCTTGGTAAGGATGTGAAGAAGCTAGATCACTTAAAATTGGTGTTGGGAATGTAAAATGGTATAGCCAATCTGGAAAACAACTTAGTTGTTTCTTAAAAATCTCAACATATAAGTACCATACGACATAGCAATTGCACTTCTAGGCATTTATTCCAGAGAGATGAAGGCTTATGTTCATACAAAGATGTGGACGTGAGTGTTTATAGTAGCTTTATTTATAAGAGGCAAAAACTGGAAACAACCTAGTTGTCTTTTAAGGGATAAATATTTAAACAAACTGTGATATATCCATACAATTTTATATTACTCATCAATTAAAAGGAATGAACTTCTGATACATATAACAATTTGGATGAATCTCAAGGAAATTAAACTAAATGAAAAGAGTAACCTCTGAAATATTAATCTATGATTCCAATAATGTCATCCTTGAAATGACAAAATTTTAGAAATGGAGAACAGATTAATGGTTGGTAGAGGGTAGAACTGTGGGTGAGGGAGGAGGACTGGATAGGAGAGAGGTAGGTGTGATTATAAAAGGGCAACACCAGAGGTCCTAGTGGTGATGGACTGTGGGGGAAGGTATATAAACCCATACAATTTATAAAATTATATAGAACACACACACTCATAAGTACTAGTAAAATTGGAGAAACCTGAATAATAATATTGGTGGGTTGTATCATGTTAATATCTAGGTTGTGATATTGTACTATAGTTTTCCAAGATATCACCACTGGGGGAAACTAAGTTAAGGATATCCATGATAGCTCTACTATTTCTTAAAACTGCTTTCAAAACTACAATTATCTTAATAAAAACTTCAATGAAAAAAGTATTTTATAGCTAAGTATAGCACACAACTCTAACTCTTATGTTTAGTTATTAACAAACTGCTTCCAGTTATTATATTTGGTGTAACCACCCCTGAATGATCAGTAAAAAATGGGCAAAGCTACAAAAGACTGCAGCATTGCCATTGTGATATGATTGTCCACATGTAAAAATAGAATTTAAAAGCCTTTCCACTCCTGGAAAACAACATACTTAACAAGAATTAACATTTTGAGTTCAGGTGTATGAATTTTGGTATAACTTGGGCCCTCTTTGTATTGGGAGACTGAGGGGAATGCTCAATCTTCTATGAATCTTTATTCATTAAAACTGAAATTTTGACATTATAAAGACATTCTACTTGAGCAAACTAGTTGAGATTATGTCATAGTAAAAACTGCTATATATTCAGCCTCCTTAAGCCTAGATACGAATATTCTTGAAACTTAATTGGACATCAGCATGCAAAAAAATAAATAAATCTGGACAGAGACCTTCTTACACCCTTCACAAAAATTAACTAAAAATGGATCACAGATGTAATTGAAAAACACAAAAATATAAAACTTCTGTGAGATTATACAGAAGAAAATCTAGATAAATTTGGGTATGGCAATGATTTTTTAGATACAGCACCAAAGCACAATCCACAAAAGAAATAATTCATAAGTCAAACTTCATTAAAATTAAAAACTCTGCCCTGTGTAAAACAAGAAAAAGAGAATAAATAAGTCATAGACTGGAGTAAAATAAAATTGCAAAGACACAGCTGATAAAGGATAGTTATCCAAAATATACAAAGAACTCTTAAAACTCAACAAGGAAACAACCCAATTAAAAAATGGGCCAAAGACCTTAACAGACACCTCACCAAAGAAGATCTACAGATGGCAAATAAGCATATGAAAAGATGATACACATCATATGTCATCAAGGCATTTCAAAATAAAACATCAATGAGATACAACTACTCACCTATTAGAATGGCCAAAATCCAGAACACTGACAACACCCCAATGCTGCACGTGGAGCAACAGGAACTCACTCATTGCTGTGGAAATTCAAAATGATACAGTCACTTTGAAAGGCAGTTTGGCAGTTTCTTGCAAACCTAGGTATTCTTAACATAGGATCTAGCAATCCAACTCATTAGTATTTACCCAAAGTAATTGAAAACATGTCTACACAGAAACCTGCACAAGGATGTTTAGAGTGGTCCTAATAATTCAACATTCATTTATAATAACCAAAACTTGGAAGCAACCAAGATTCCCTCCAGTAAATAAATAGATAAATAAACTGTGGTACATTCAGACACTGAAAAGTATTCAATGCTGAAGATAAGATGAGCTGTCAAGCCATGAAGCGACATGGGGGAACTTTAAACTCACATTACTAAATGAAAGCAGGCTGTTTGAAAAGGCTACATACTGTTTGATTCCAATTATATGACATTTTAGAAAAGGCAAAACTACGGAAATAATAAAAAAGATCTATGGTTTCCCAGCGTTGGGGTGGGGCAAGGGATGAATAGACAAAGCACAGAGGATTTTTAGAGCAGTAAAAATACTCGGGATGATACCATACTGATGTAATAATGCATTTGTTAAAACTCACAGAATGTACAACATCAAGAGTGAACCATAATGTAAACTATGGACTTTGGTTGATTATGATTTGTCCATGTAGGGTTACCGATTGTAACAAATGTTTCATTCTGGTGGGGGACGTTGATAATTAGGGAAGTTTTGAAAGTGTAGGGACTGGGATTATTTGGTTAATCTCTGTGCTTTCCCCTCAATTTTCCTGTGAACTATAAACAGCTCTGAAAAAAAAACAAAGTCAATAAAAATGTTTTAAAATGCAAATAACATCTGACTTGGAAATATGTTTTTCCTTCAGAAGGGAGATAAACTGTTCTTATTTTAGTTCAGCCCAGTTACAACTGAGAATTTGTATAGGTTTACTGTGAATTACCACCACCTCTAAGAAGGAACTGATAACTGTGTGCTTATCCCTCTGGTTACATTTCCATTGCTGCTTCTCTTGTAAAGAATTTATTTGTTCACACTTTGCAACTAAATTATTCTAGCTGCCTGCCTCTTTTTCCTTCAACCCATTCCAAACATTACTTGTTTTATAACACCTCTTTAATTTCATCACTTCCACTTTCAAAATCTATTGCCTTTAGAATGAAGATTTTCAGTTCTCTGTTGTGACATTAACTGCTCTAACTCCCCTTGTTGTAGACCAATCTAGCAAAACCACCAGTCACACTGCTGTGCCATTAACCTTTATACATTTATACCTCCATACATTTGCCCTTGCCAATCCCTATTTTGCTTTTATAGCCATGTTATCCCAAGTTCCACCTTCAAATTCTGTATATATATATTTTTATATAGGCTGGGTCATATTTAAAGACTGGCACCTTCTCTATGAAGCCTCTTATTATCACTCTAGGTGAAAATGATTTCTTTCCCTTCTTTAATCTCTGAACTCTTACAACTATTCCAATAGACCATGGACATAACATCTACTATACACTTCTTTTCTTATAGTTATTTGAGTTTATATCTTTTCTCCCTGTGTCATAAATTCCTTCAGGATAGAGACTATGTTGTAAATTCCTTACAGGTTCCTTACAGATTGAAACTGAGGATATCACATCTACGATGACAGCTTGAATATAATGACTATATACTTATTGGTTCAATGAATATCTCTAAAATTATGATTTAGTAAATATTGCTGCTTTGCAACAATTCAATTCACATTTATGGGAGGTGTATTTGGATCCAGGACCTGAACATGGCAGAAAAGCTACAGATGTGATTTTAATAGGCCATATACTTTCAAGGATTTCATTCTGATAAGCGAGTGAAAGCAAAATTAAATTAATAATACCAATAAAATAAGATGCTGATTGGTACTGATAAATTGTGTGTGCATAGACAAAAAGTGTTTTTACTAAGTCTTGGGATCATAGGGGTTGATGCCTGACTTGAATCAAAAGCTGACGATAGGGCTTCCCTGGTGGCGCAGTGGTTGAGAGTCCGCCTGCCGATGCAGGGGACATGGGTTCATGCCCCGGTCCGGGAAGATCCCACATGCCGCGGGGCGGCTGGGCCCGTGAGCCATGGCCGCTGAGCCTGTGCGTCTGGAGCCTGTGCTCCACAACGGAAGAGGCCACAGCAGTGAGAGGCCCGCGTACCGCCAAAAAAAAAAAAAAAAAAAAGTTGAAGATAGGAAAATACACCATATAAAACATTCCAAGAAGGAAGCAAGTAAAGAAACATGAGATTACATGGTTACCAATGAATTGCAATATTCATGTGCAGTAAGAGCTGGAAATGAGACTCATGGAGAATAAGTAATGGCCTCCAAATTATAGAATCTGGTCCAAAATTACAGGTCTGAAAAGCAAAATCCTAGATATCCAGCCCCCTCATCCAAGATTAAGGCACAGGTAGGTCCTTGTGTCAAATGTTAGCAGTCATGATTCTTCCTTTATCCCTTGCATTTTTCCTCAACTCATTTTCTCATTGACTGGGAGAAATACGATCATACTACTTTGTTATTATCAAAGCTTCAAATCAATTTTCTTGTCAAGTATTCAAACCCAGTCATAGCATTAATATATAAACTTGATATTTATTAATCAATAAAGCAAGATAGGAAAAGGCAAGAGTCCTAGACCTGAGGATTTCAAGAAGAATTAAGAGTATGCATGATAGAATAAGATGTGACTTGACTAAGAACACTGCTATTTGGGGCAAAGCAAAGATGTTAGGTGAAGTATCACATTTCACGGAAAGGACGTTTCCCTTCCTTGTAATTTCATAGCATTTTCCCATTAAAATCTGTATGTAGAAAAGATGCCAAAACAATTAAAAGACATTGCACAGAAATAAGTCATGGAAATTGGCATGGTGAAAGTTAAAGCCCCCAGGATTAAACAGACATGATTTTTTCAGCATTATACAGTTTAATTAACAAAATTTAAGATATTTAAGGCATACTATATAATTTGATATATAGATACACATCATGAAAGCATTCCCCTCAGTTAATTCATTGACCCATTAATCATCTCACATATCTACATTTTATCCCCTCTTTGGTGAGATCATATAAGTTCTACTTTCTTAGAAATTTTCAACTGTTATCAACTATAGTCACCATGTTATACATTAGATCCTAAGACCTTACTCATCTTATAACTGACAGTTTGTACCGTTTTACCACTCCCTCCCTAGTTCTCCACTTCCCAGACCCTGGAAACAAGTTTGACTTTTAAAAAAATATTCCACGTATAAGCGATATCATGCAGTATTTATTTTTCTCTGTCTGGCTTATTTTGTTTAGCATAATGCCCTGCAGATTCAACCATGCTGTCTTAAACGGTAGGATTTCCTTCTTTCTCAAGGCTGAACAATATTCCATTCTCTCTCTCTCTCTCTCTCTCTCTCTCTCTCTCTCTCTATATATATATATATATATATATATATATATATATATATCACATTTTATTATCTCTCATCTGCCGACAGACACTTAGATTGTTTTCACACCTTCGCTGCTGTGAATAATGCTGCAGTGAACATGGGAAGACATATATCTCTTTAAGAGAATGGTTTTGTTTCCTTTGGGTATACACCCAGAAGAGGGATTGTTGGATAATATGGTTGTTGTATTTATTTTTAATTTCTTGAGGGACCTCCGTACTGTTTTCCATAGTGGCTGTATGTGGTTACATTCCCACCAACAGTGTACAAAGAGTCCCTTTACCCATATCCTTCCAAGCATTTGATACCTATTGTCTTTTTTGAAAATAGCCATTCTAACAGGTATAAGGTGATATCACATTGTGGTTTTGATTTGCATTTATCTGATATGTTGAGCATCTTTTCATGTGCCTTTTGGTCCTCTTTATGTGTTCTTTGGAAAAATGTCTATTCAGATTTCATGCCCATTTTTAAATTGGGTTATTTACTTTTTTTGCTGTTGAGTTGTATGAGCTTCTCGTATACTTTAAATATTAACCCCTTACGCAAATATTTTCTCCCATTCTCTAGATTGCCTTTTCACTTTGCTAATCGTTTCCTTTACTGTGTAAAAGCTTTAAGTTTGATGTTGCCCCACTTATTCATTTTTGCTCTTGTTGCCTTTGCTTTTGCTGTGAAATTGTTTTGAAAAAGTCATTGCCAAGGCTGATGTCAAGGAGCTTGCCCTTTATGTTTTCTTCTAGGGGTTGTATGATTTAAGGTCTTACCTTCAACTCTTTATTCCATTTTGAGTTGATCTTTGTATACGATGTAAAATAGTGGTCCAGTTTCATTCTTTTGCATGTGCTATTTACTGAAGAGACTGTCCTTTCTCCATTATATATTCCTGGCTCCTTTGTCAAAAATTAATTGACCATATATGCATGGGTTTATTTCTGGCTTCTCTATTCTGTTCCACTGATCTATTTTTATGCCAATAACATACTGTTTTGATTACTGTAGCTTTGTAATATAGTTTGAAATCAGGAAAAAGCCTCCAGCTTTGTTCCTTCTCAAGATTGTTTTGGCTTTTCAAGGTTTTTTGTGGTTCCATATAAATTTGTTTTTAACCTTGAAAAATGTTGTTGGAATTTTGATAGCAACTGATAAAGTATATAGTTATATACTTCCAGGGAGATGCTGGAAGATGGTGTTTTTGTCTGCTTCCCCTGCACTGATCCTGCATATATGGGGCACCTGATTAGAAACTTTTTTGTTTGCTGAAATCGTGGGGGACTTGTGAATGTTTGCCCCATTGGTTATCAGAGGACCTGTTCCTCAGGGGCAGCGGGGTGGACAACAGCAAAAGCTGGGGTGCCAGACATGTGAAAAACTCCTTCCTGGGAAATAATGGTGACTTGCTGAAATGGGTCAGAAAGAGAAGGTGGTGGAAGTACCCACCAGCTTTCTTGATCTCTGGGGAGTATCACAGGCAGGCTCTAGCTGTGTGCTGAAATTAGAAGCTGGACCTTCAGGCAGCAGCTTGTAATGTATGCAGTTAGGCCACTTTCAAGGAAATAATGAGTGATGGGCATTTTTGCCTGCTCCCTCTGTGCTGAGCTCGTGGGAAATAACCATGGTGAGTGCTATCAGGCTGTTAGGAGTTTCTTCTTTTTACAGTTGGTGGCTTTCAGAGTTATATGTTTTATATCTCCATCTCTTGGATTGGAGTCTAAAAAGCTGGAGCACTAGATCGTGGTCCAAACCCTTTGCTCTTCAGGGAGAAGCTGGATACTGGGGGTTCCCTTTTTATTGTATGGCACTGTTATGGGGTGGGGTTTAAGGTGAGAGTGTATCTCAGCCTTTCATACCATTTCAATGTGAGTATATTTTTTATTTGCCCCATCTGTAGTAGTTGATCATCTAGTTTCTGGATTTCCATGAGGAAATTGCTCCAAGTGTAGCTGTACTTTTGGTGCAGTCCTGAGAGGAGCAAAGTTCAGGAGCCTATGTTGCCATTTTGATTGACTCTCCCATCCCTACTCATTCTTCAACCTAATCAGACGTGATTTTAAATGTCAATTCTGTCATAGATTCTAAGGGTATTAATTAACCTTTCTAGTGTTCAGTTATTTCATCTGCAATCATATGAAAAAAGAATCGTCATCAAAATAACTCATAGGGTTATTTGAAGAGTAAATGAGATAATGGAAAGGACAGAGCAGTTTCTGGCACTTAGTAAGTGTTAAATAGATGTTGATTATGATGATTATTAGTATTTTAATATACTCTTTATCTCCAAATGTGTGTTTTCTGAGTTACATCAGAATATTCTCTTTGAAATTTTAATAGAAAATATTTATTTTCCCCTTAACTTTCTCTGATATTTTCTCATTATTTTTATATATCTCTTATATCTTTTAAATTTCCCTCTACCTATTTTTCATTAATTTCAAATTTTTCAAGTTGACACTTCTAGAGCTATCATAAATATGTGCTCTTAAACTCTTATTCTAACAAAAATTACAGTTACATTTATAATGAATACAAGAAAATGGAGAAACTGGTCATACTGCATGTTAAATTAATTTTAATTGATTTGAGATGACTACATGCAATCCTTCAGATGTCTAATCTTCTTAAACTTTGAAAAATATAATTTAAAATTAATTGAAAATGCTATTATAGTATTTTTGTTTTAGAAAACATAGAAATTAGGCAAACCAGCAAAAACTATGTTTGTGTTCTATAAAAATAATTTATTTTCTTGTAATTTTTATCTTCATTTGCATAACCACTGGGATCAATTTTATTTGGCCACTGCTTTCCAGTCTATGAAATGCCAACATGGGGAACAAAGAAAGTTTATCACTGTCAGAATATACCTGGAAATAATTAGAGGTGACTGACTGTAATAGCTCTGAGCATATGGTCTCAGGTCTCAGCCTACAATATAAAACGTTTCCCTTATATTTCATATTTTTAAATGATGAAAGGACTTGTTCAAATTTTTTTTCTATTTTGGTAATGCCAGTACTATATTAATCATATTTTTGCATGCCTTGCTATTCTGACTTTCTGGGACCTTGAACCTATCAATACTTTAATTATATTGTGTGACTTTATTATCAGCATTTTATGTTTTGATTTGTTAATTAGATGAGGAGAAAAAAAGGACTGGATTAAGGCAATTGAAATAACTGGAGAATTCTGGATAAACATCCTAGTTTATTTACCTAAGTATATCCTCTATGATAAATACACTAGGCTGTATGTCCAGAGAACTGTGTGATTTCAGCACAGTTTAGTGAAAATTCTTTGTATTTCTCTGTATCAGGGAATATTCATTCAGAAAATGAATTTCCAGCAGTCAAAAAATAACATGTTGCAGCAGAAACTCAATTGAAGAAAAACATTACATGTCAAATAGTATCACAACTGATGAGTAATAATGACAAATTAAAGGCTTAATGTGAATTGAGTATTGCATCCCCTCAAACTTCTAAAACCACAGTCATATGCTAAGAAATGAATCAGAATGCACTTGTTATTTTACAGTGGAAACGTACATGTGGCAAATTTAAACTTACATTATATGTCTTTCCTACAGAGCTCATGAAGTGTCAATAAGGGATGGTACAATGGTGGACAATGAGATATACTAACAACACAAAAAAGTAGAAAAGGGCAACTGAATCTCTGATGTAGATTATGAGATCTAAGTAGGTGTATGTCCTACATGAAGTAATTATATAGTACTACAATGTACACACATATTTCATATAATAAAGTTGATAAGGTGGTATAATAGAGAGGAAGGAAGGTGGGAAAAGAAAAAGGGAAGTTGAAAACATTTCATATTCAAATAAACACTATCTGTAAGAAATTAATTTGAAAGCATCCAAAAAAACTCTTCACTTTATAAATAATATTTTCTAGTTCTCTTACTAAGGTATCCCAATAAGTAGTGTTACCTATCACTACAATCTTTTATTCATCCACAATGCCCCAGTGCTAACCTTATTCTCACTAAAATAAGACAAGCTTCTTAGGAGATGTGTGCACCTTGAGCCAGGGAAAATAGAGGTAGGACAAGATAACTGAGTTGTTGCCAGACAGTAAGAACATTTTCAGGGATGCAAAGGGGTCGGCTTAAAGGAGCTTTCCTAAACAAGTTGTCATCATCTAAGAATTAAATAAAAAATAATAGTTCTTTGAAAAACCATGAATATATGATGATACTCAAAATATGTTAAAGAATGGATATTTACAAATATATTTCAGGTCTTTATAGAAATTGCTGAATATGAGTATATCCAACTTATATGCTTATTTCATTGTACTCAACATTTAAATTTCATCATACTTATTTGATAGCAAGTGATTAGTTCTACTTCTAGATGGGATAGCAAAAATCTAAGTAGGTGAAATCAGTCAACAAAAACATTGAGAACAGTGTAAAGATTTATATTGAATTTGTTAAACCCACGGAAATATGTTTCTCCAATTCCACACTAGAAAAATGGTATCCTTAAGGTTCCACACTAGAAAAATGATATCCTTAAGGTTTAAATTTTTACCTGATGAATTTCTCATTTTGTTTCCACCTGTATAATTCCAAATTAGACTGGAGAAATGCTGGTTTGAGTAAATGGATTTTATTCAACACCCCCTTACACTCTAGACACACATAGCCTCTCTCCCCGCTCCCACACATAGACACAAACATAAACATTTAGCAAGAGTATAAGGGAAAATTGTATAATATGATAAGGGGATGTGAGATTACCCAGACTGAAAGAAAATTCATCCTTTGGAAAGTTGCACTATGTAAGAAATGGCCAGTAAAATCAAGTTTGGGTAGAATATTCCTGGAAGCTACACCTAGATCCAAAAGATAATCCTAGGCCATTGACTGTAGTATAAAATCAAAGTTGCCACAGCAGGTATGAGATGGACATTATGCTTCACTTCATTAAGAAAATGTATTTGTAACCCTGGGATGAAGAAATGAGTATATTACTGAAAATGTTATGTACTTTATGTAATACAAATACAGTAATAGATTTTTGGAGACATTGTATTGTGTGTATATATTTGTTTGAAATTGACTTGAATGGTTAGATTAATCTGTTATGAAATTTATAATTATACTCTATCACACATATAAGCATTGCCTAAGTGCTCAGGAATATTTTGCTCATAAAATTTATATACTTGCTGTGTTAGATGTTCAAAGTGATTAAGATAATCAGATAAGATTGTAGCTTAATGTCTAAGTGAATTTGTTTAATTAAGTATGTAAACAGAGATAAATGTTTAAACAGATTTTAATCTTGAAAATGTATGTTAGTTGAATATAAATTGAAAACAAGTAAAATGATTAACTTTATAACTACTCAAGTTAAAAAAGCTTAAAGATTCAAGAAAACTAATTAAAATTTTTTAACATATAATAACTGAAATATTAATTAAAACTAAAGTAACTGGGGCTTCCCTGATGGCGCAGTGGTTAAGAATCTGCCTGCCAATGCAGGGGACATGGGTTTGAGCCCTGGTCCAGGAAGATCCCACATGTTGCAGAGTAGCTAAGCCTGTGCACCACAACTACGGAGCCCGCGAGCCACCACTACTGAAGCCCGTGTACCTAGAGCCCTTGCTCTGCAACAAGAGAAGCTACCACAATGAGAAGCCCAGGCACCGCAATGAAGAGTAGACCCCACTCACCACAACTAGAGAAAGCCCGTGTGCAGCAACGAAGACCCAACACAGCCAAAAATAAAATAAATAAAAATTAAATAAAACAAACAAAAAAACCCAAAAGTAACTGAAACTATTTCTTACTGTGTAAATATGTCTTCCTCAGACATGAAAAAACAAGACCATCCAGACTTTAATTACATATCTTTTACATTTGCTATAATATTTATTTTGCATTATAAGTATATAACATTTTATTTCTTTCTTTTTTTTTTTTTTTTTTTTTTGGCAGTACGCGGGCCTCTCACTGTTGTGGCCTCTCCCGTTGCGGAGCACAGGCTCTGGACGCGCAGGCTCAGTGGCCATGGTTCACGGGCCCAGCCTCTCCGCGGCATGTGGGATCTTCCCGGACCGGGGCACGAACCCGTGTCCCCTGCATCGGCAGACGGACTCTCAACCACTGTGCCACCAGGGAGGCCCTATTTATTTCATTTTGAAGTAGCATTAAGAATGTTCAACAATGTTTTAAAAATCTTGGGTTTCTAATTGTGAAATTTTGTCAACCAAAATCTTCACATTCATATTCTATGACTAAGAACATACTTAAGCAGCCATGAGATAAACATTACCAAACATACTTTGGAACCAAGCTAAGTGGGAAATGAAAGAGGAAAAGCAGATAAATTAAGTTAAATATAATTAGTTTTATTAATACAGCTATGCTAAGATTAAATATATATATAGGATCCCTTGTTTAACTAGATGAAGTGAAACCAAATATTTTACAGCTATTTCAAAGAAAGAAAAAATTAAATTTAAAAAGTACATTATCTCATTTCTATACTTTAGATATCTAACACACCAAAACTGGTATGTTCTAGTGATTTCAAGATTAATCAAAATATTTCTACATCATTCTAAGAGAAATATAATTTCTTTCTCTCCTCTCTCCCTCCTACCCTCTATGCTTTTCTTTCTCTTTCCTTCTTTCCCTCTTTGCTTTTCTCCTTTCCTTCACTTCCATCTTTCCTTCCTTCCAATGACTATCTCATTGTCCAGATATCCAAGATTTGGAGAGTTAAGATTTATATTGGAGGTGTTACGCACAAAGGGATATTATGTCTCTAACTACTGGTTCCACATTGGGAAAGTCACATCTTTTAAAGTTTGAATGCTTTATCTGATGGAATCATTTTTTACCCTGTATAATTTAGACAGTAAATAGCCAGCTAAAAATTGGTTAAATATTATTTTATTCAACTCCTGTAAACACACACACACACACACACACCCAAATCAGAAGGAAAAAGAAACACTTTTTCTTGATACTAGACAAATGCAAAAATCTGCGACAGTTGCCAAATACTATAAATCCTAGATAGAAAGGAGTGAGATAAACTGACTGTACCACTTCAGATTTTAAGTAACATAGGGATTTTCTACACGTCAACTCATTTATTTCAAAAGACAAATCCAGTGATACGCTGACTGTTACAGTGTTGCCTAGATACCAGGCCAGACAACTGGAAAATCAGGACACAGCATTTTAGAGACTTAATTTACCAGTTTGGAATGACCATATATGCTGTCTATCCTCAGGCCTCCTAACTAAAAGAGAATTTAGAGAAGTTCCTTTTAAAATGGAAAATAAGTTAGATGCATCAGTATATCATTTTATATACTCCATCTTTCCTGAACCTGCCCAGAGTAGAGCAAAATAATACAAAAAGAATGTTTTTGAGACAATAAGCCATAGTAGAATCTGTAGACTGACCCAGTTGAGTCCCCTTTCCCTTTCCTTTCAAACAGTTTATTAATAGCTTTTAAGGGAACCTACATGAACTAATCCATAAAAATTTTAAAAACTAAAATTTTAAAATGGGGGTGTATTATTTCTCAATTTTGAGCCGATGTTTTCTACATTCTGTTTTATGAGCAGAGAACGGGACTCTGCAAAAACACATTGCGAGCTAACTATATCCACGGTGACTAGAACATTGACAAAAAGTAAATAAATAATAAGCATATATTGTATAAATTAATAAATGCATATACAGAAAACTGTGAAGAAGTGAGTAGAAAATAGTTATCTTAAATCTCTCACTGGGAAACTATGCATTGTTAACCTTTAGAAAGCATCTTTCTTAGACACCCATGTCTATAAACAATTGATAAAAAATCCATTTAGATAGAAAGTGCTTAGTAAAGTGGAATAAAACTATTAAGATTATCTTTATAAAATATTAAATTCATTTTAATGTAACTAAAGAAACACAAACTAAAGTAAAAAAGATGGAATTACTGAACATGAGGTAAATGTTTATCATGTGAAACATTAGTTCTTGAAAAAGAGGTGAAAACTGACAAGCAGATCACATGAAAAATTTGTTCTACTGACCTTTCTATGTGTACACTGTTATAAATTTTTAAAATGTCTTTAAAATAAGCATATGGACACCAGTTCATCACAATTCCACACTCTCCCATTTGCTTTAAATCCAATTATTTCCTTCCTTTTGCTGCATGCTTGGTATCTGGTAGCATTTGCACTTGTGACCCCTGTTTAAAGATCTCTATAAAATTAATGAAAAATGGTTTCATGGACACTTAAAGTAGCTGAGCCTTTATTACTTGATAAACATCTCAGGAACAGAATTATAAATGTATTGTTCTTTAAAAAATTAAATCTATAAGACTTGTCTCTATGATACTATCAATAGAACAAAATATAGCTGGTTTGCTACATGACCCAGAAAAGTGATTCATTTCCTCAAATTTCCTTAGCAGAGACAGGCCTTTATTTTGGGTTACAATAAAAGTAAAATTTATTTTTAAGAATATATTTCAAATTACTTCTCACAATGCCACTGTGCCTAGTATAATCATTTATACAAATCTGTTCTTTAGTTCTGTTCAGTGGTTACTGACTGAATTTTAACTATATGTCAGCATCTGTACTAGCAACAGGAAATGCAAAGTAGTATATGAATATGTCTTGGTCCTCAAATAACTTACTGAAATTTATGCTTTGAGATCTTTTTTATTTATAAAACAATCTAAAATAGGCATATAGTCTGAGATTCCCTTGACAAGGCCATGTTATAATTATTCCATTTACTATAGAGTAAACGGATTAAACTATCCAGGAATATCTATTTTTCCCAAAAAAATCTACATCAAATTCTCTTCGCCAGCTAGCTTGTTTGTCAACTATCTGTCTATCAATCAATCTATTCTATCTAATTTTTGTTAAGAGAAAGAGAGAAGTGAATAGCAATACTGACACTACTTGATTTAAGACTAACTCTATCAAGGCACTAAATATATCAAGATATGTTCAAACTATATATCAAGGGATCCTCAATTTATAATCCAAGACAAATTGAAAGAAAAAAAGGGGGGATTGCTCAGACATGCTTTTATTCCCTCTCCCAGTCCAGTCATAGTATCTACTTGGAGAGGATTGGTGTTAAGTTGTAAGCAGCCTCCTTCTTATGTTCTCCATAGATGAAGAAATCTTTTATACACCAGCTCAGAGATTTCAGAAGAGGGCACAGTATAACTCTGGTAATATCTATCATTGTAGCAGAGATAAGAGATTGGGGAAAGTGCAACTTGTTTGAACTGAGTCTCTTGATTTTGTTTTTAAATTTAAAAACAATTTCTAATCAAGTGTAGTAACTCCACCGTTACTATTCCTGAATTAGAAGGGCCTCAGACATCAAGATATCAGTATATTATTATCATTATTAATATTTGGTTTGTCTCCAGAGTTTGTGGCACCATAAAATCTTAAAAGAAAACATACCACACACACACACACACACACACACACACACACACACACACACACACACACACAGACACGGAAGTTTATCCTAAGGGGATTTTTGTTTACTAGGTTTCTGGTGTACAATTAAAATGAAAATAACATGTTAAAACAAGTGTACATTGCTGATTTTAATCTGCCTCAACAGCAACCATCTGTTAAGGTAAAACATGCACTGCTGCTCTCAGCAGTGCAAGCCTTTACCTAATGCCTGTGACAACAGAAGGGAAATATAAATTCAGAACGTAATTTTGAGTGGGAAATAGTGAAATGTCCTTTGAACAGGTCAACATCATTTCTACAGCCTCCTGGCCTGAGAATAAACATGTACTATGGTATGGTACTATTTAAAACATGACACTGGAAAAAGTTCTTTACTGATTTAGAGTTCAAATGGCCATGATTTCCTTAGAAGACTAAGAAAAAACTTCCTAGGCATTCACATATTCTTTATTTGTCTCCTAGTATGTTTCTCTTCCTTGCCTTATTCCATAAGGATATGTTGGATGAAAAATCTAAAGTTATTTCAAAGGTCCTTAGTATCCCCTGGAAAGAAAATCTTTCACTATTTTGTTCATCTCATTCTTTGGATACTTTTGGCAGTTGTATACCTCTATTAATACTTTTCTTCCTTGTTTTTGCAGTCCTGGAAAGTTCTAGGTCTCTTCTGACCACCTGTAAATTTCCTTTTGTGTGAATGGAAGCTTTTTTGCTTCCTATTTAATAAGTATAGGTATTACACATTCTTTTTTGTATTGCATTTTCTCTTTAAATACTACCTTGGAGATATTTGATCCCTTTACTTACCTGTAAGAATGTAAAATTTGTGGTATTATCCATGACTTACATTCTAAGTTCCAGCATTTCCAAGTAACAGGTATTTTACCTTGTGATAGAACTGTATTCCACTGATTATCTAAATTTAATGACTTATCTCACATTTTTCTTCATAAAGTTACGTGTATAATAATTCCAGAGATAGCTTGAGCTCCAGAATAGTTTAAACTGGTTATGCAGTGATGTCTACATCTCCACTCAACATACCTTGGCACTGGCCTTGTCTTTAGGCTGGTAGTAAGGTAGCTTCCATAGCTCTGGGCATCACACCTAGACATGGAATGGTTCAAAGCAAAGTGATGAACCAGCTTTTCCTATGATTTTTTTTTATAAGAAAGAAGTAGTGTTACACAAAACCAGTTCTACCTTATCCCACCAGTAGATTTTCCTTCTCTTGCAACTGGCTGGAACTGAGACTAATCTTTGAAACACTGAAAACAATGACTGGCTTAGACTAATCACCTGGTATTGATTGGATGTTGGAGAGGCAATAACAGCATCCACTACTACATGATCTCCTGTCTATCCCCACCTGCCAAAATTCCACTAGTCCTTCAAAGTGCCTATCTTCTATTGAACTTTTCATGTCTACTACTGATAAAACCCCCATATCTGTTTTTGTCCACACTACCTAGATAACTTCTACCATGTACTGATTTGTAGACAGACATTTCTATATGTCTTAGCTAACTTAAATATTCCTTTTGTCCTAATAGTTTGTGGAACAACTTCACATTGAGAGTTAGACATGAAGTCCACTGGCTCTGTAAGTCCAGCAACCCTCACTTCAGGCTGAGGCTTACTGTACACTCTAATATCTCCATGTAAGTTCCAAGAGGGGCTGTCCTAGATAGTCTCTGGAGCACTGCTACCTGAACCTCTGCCTTAGCTCTGCTCTTGCTGTTATCATTGTCTGATTAACTGGCTCTTTACTGCATAGGGGGTGGTCACAATGTATTCTCCTGCACAGATAAGTTGACAGCCTTACCACAAGAACAAATCCCAAATGACATGAAAAAAATCACTTTGAAATATAAAAATTAAATTGATAATATACAGATATCTAGACTTTATTGGAAATATACAGGGAAAATACCAATGCATAGTAAGTGTTTAAGGAAAAATAGTATACACTATTTTAAAACCACAAAACATAAAAAAATATTTACTTATTTCATAAACTATTTAGTCCATAATGGCATAGAGGTAAACCAGAATATATGTATATTATTTGGGATCAACTATCTTTCTTGGGATGTTTCTAGAGCTAGGTAACTCATATTTTTACAACAAGGCATTTTATTTATTTTCATGTCTTAATATTGTTATAAAAAATTCTAGGTTGTCTAGATAAGGACTCATTTAATTCATATAAGAATAAACTATTTGGAAGCAAAGATTTATAAGCCTGTATGATTATATATATAAAGTTGTCTGATTTTATGATAGGATAGAAAGCAGTCTTTTCACATGCCCATTACATGGAGTTCACATTATTATAACTGCTTTTGAAAATTTCTGAGAAACATATTCATTTGCCATATGCAGATGAAATTAAATAATCTGTCAAAATGTCAGATAAATAGACATATATGCAAAGAAAAGAAGTGCTCCTATATTTCAGTAAATTTTTTTGTCCTTTTTTCTGGTAATGCGAGTGTCTCTGGAAAATTTTATCTGTTCAGAATTATAAACATATATTTAACTCTGAATCTTTGATGAGAAAAATGAGAAGACAAAGAACAATCCATCTAGGTTTTATTGTTTCACTGATATCACTGAACACAATATGAACACAAGTAATCCTCTGATTACTATCGCTTTTCTTGACATGAAATATGTTGCTTTATAGATGGAAGAAAATTAAATTAGATTTAATTCTTGGAAGTCATAGTTTTAGTGTTTAGGCTCCATTACATTTTTAGGGAACAACTGAACTTTCTCTGGCTGTGTAGAAGTTTGACTACATGAGACAAGGAGATGTACGGGATTTAAATGTGAAATATTTGAACAGAATAAAAAGGTAAAATCACATGCTCCTCTTTAAGAAACAAGAAACATAAAGAAGTAATTTGGGAGAAAATATGAATGATTCATCTATGAAAGCACAGAATAACAAATAAATAAATTGTTCAGAAAAATTATCTGAAGCCCGATGAAGTGGTTTATCATCAATATCACAACACTTAATTGATTTTTTTTTTTTAAGATAAAATTGGAGGCTGGCAAGACACATGAGCAAGGAAGGACAGCCTTAATATTTCAATCATGGGAAAACTATAGCATTAAGATTTACACAATGGGACTTCGCTGGTGGTGCAACGGTTAAGAATCCACCTGCCAATGAAGGGGACACGTGTTTGAGCCCTGGTCCGGGAAGATCCCACATGCCCCGGAGCAACTAAGCCTGTGCGCCACAATTACTGAGCCTGCGTTCTAGAGCTCACGAGCCACAACTACTAAGCCCATGTGCCCAGAGCCCCTGCTCCTCAACAAGACAAGCCACTGCAATGAGAAGCCCACGCACTGCAATGAAGAGTAGCCCCCGCTCGCCACAACTAGAGAAAGCCCGTACGCGCAGCAACGAAGACCCAATGCAGCCAAAAATAAATAAATAAATAAATTAAAAAAAAAAAGACTTATACAATGATTCTAGGAACTAACCAAATCAAAACAAACCTAAATGAAACAAACCAAAACAAAAAAACAAACAACAAACCCATGAATAAATACTTAAGAAAAGATTTAACTATTGTGAACAATGTTGCAATAAATATGGGAGTTCAGACATCTTTCTGATATCCTGATTTTGTTTTTCTTAATATATACACAGATGTGAGATTGAGGGATCAGCCAAGATATGGAAATACCTGAGTCCATCAATGGATAAATGGATAAAGAAGAGGATATACATATACATACATACACACACACACACACATACACACATACACATACAATGCAATATTATTCAGCCATGAGAAATAAGGAAATCCTGCCACTGGTGACAAAAGAGATGGACCTTGAAGTCATTATGCTAAGTGAAACAAGTCAGACAGGGAAGAAAAAGTAATGTACAAAAAAGCCGAACTTGTGTTTATAGTGTTTGAAGTGGTGATTGCTAGGGGCTTGGGGGTATGTTGGTCAGGGGGTACAAACTTCCAGTTAGAAGATCAAAAAGTTTTGGGGATCTAATGCATGACATTGTAATTAAAATTGAAGTATAGTATTGTATACTTGAAAATTGCTAAGAGAGTAGATCTTAAATGTTTTCACCACAAAAAAAAGAAATGGTAATTTTGTGATATGATGGAGGTGTTAGCTAATGCCACAGAGGTAATCATTTTGCAATATGTAAGTGTATCAAATCAATATGGTTTATACTTTAAACTTACAGGACGTTATGTATCAATTATATCTCAATAAAGCTAGAGGTAGGGAAAGCTTTGAGAAGCTTCTCTGAAGAAGGAATACTATACAGGCTTAGTACGTGGGGTGAGTTAGTAGCTTTAGCCTGGGGCAGACAGCAGCCAAAGGGAAGCAGTGAGAGTTTAAAAAAAAAACTTTTTAGATATTATTCTTGCCTTCTGTTCAGTGCTCTGAGACAATCATTGACCTTTCTCACTGCAATGGACCACCAATGCTAGTATGTGCATAGAAAGTAACAGCAAAAGAGTAGGGTAAAGTATTAAAAAAATAAGGACTGAAAAACAAGCTACACTGGGACAATTTCCCACTGTTTCCCCCCAAACTGCTAGATTATAGCCTTTTAAACTAGAGTGATGACATCCTTTCTGTTATAATAATTTAACACAATATATGTATGCAATATGTATATGGATGTATATGTATACACATTCGCATATACAATATGTATAGATACATATAAAATATATAGAACTATGTATATGTGTGTATATAATGTATATATAATCACACTGACAAGCTAAGATTGAATAATGATACTGAAGAAATATACATAAGCAGATATTCACATTCGTAATTAAAATAAACCTTAGCATTAGAAGCATTAGAAAAATATACCTAGCATGTTTTTATCAAGACACAAAGGAAGAAACATAACTAAGTCAACCTTAAAAAGAGAGTATAAAATGAAAATAGGTGGTAGGATAGTAGTTGGCTTGCTCACCAGTATCAAGATAAGTTGTAAAATGATAGCAACAAAAATAGTGTTCAAATGGAACAAACACAGGGAAATACACATATGGAACAGTATAAAAATTTTGGAAGCGTACCTCTGTGTGCATGAAAATTTAATTTAAAAAATGAAATTGACATTATAAATTAATAGGAAAATGATGAGTTCTTTAGTAGATAGTACTGGGATATTGATTCATTATAGAAAAATAATATAAAACAGGCTCACTTACTTTAATGTGGACTATATAACATGAACTGTACATGAAATGTAAAATTAAAAGATTATTAGAAAAAATATAGGAACTTATATCAATGACCAAGAATGAGGAATAACTCTTTTCCTATTTTTTATAATTAAGAACACCATGGATAGTATTAAGCAGATTACAGAAAGGAAGAACACACAGTGTATAAAGCTATCAAGGGACTCATTGCTATCTATAATGGGCAAGCAACTTATACAGATCAAAAAGAACAAGACAGTAACCTTAAAAGATAAATTGGCATTATATATAAATAAGTAGTGTATTAAGATGGAATCCCAAAAGCTAACAAAGGGCTGATCAAATTCTTAATTAATGAGAGAAATGCAAACTGAAAGAAAAATTAGCTATCATGTTATACCCATTAGATTATTAAAACTTAGAAAATATATACTACTAAGTGTTGATGATAATGTACAATATAGATGCCCACACACCCTACCAATGGCAACTACTCTGGGGAACCAACCAGCACCACTTAGTTAATCAATTTAAGTATATTAATATACTACAAATCAACAGTTCGATATTTGAGTACACAGCACAAAGAAATGTTCACACTTTTCCATAAATGGAAATACACAAGTCTCTTCATGGCACAGTATTATTCATGGCAACAGGGAGGTGAAGTCAAATAGAGTCATATCATGGAGAATTATGAAGCAGTTAAGTATAACAGAGATACGCAATATAGCCAAATATTCTACAGATTAAAAGAGAGAATGTAAAACTCAAGCCAAAATGTAAGGTGAAAAAATCAAGACTATGACTATAGCACAAAATTCAGAGTATGAAATCCTTTTTATTTGCTATTGGCAGAAGACATATTAATTAATCGACCAGTATAAAGAGAAAAAAAAATACTCAACTTACAATTCTGCAACCATACAATAAAAATAAAAGCAATTACTCCTGAGAACTGAGATTTATTCTGGAAATGAGGCAGAGACCTAATTCATATACTCATCCTCACAGAGAACATATTGTAATGTGATAAACAACATCATGCACCATACAATAATGAGTTTCAAAGGGTCATATTTTGTAAGGAACTCATGTCTCACTCAGTAAGCTAACACCAAAAAACAATTCAAAGTAAAAGAGATCAACTTGCTTTATTTAAGGACAATCATAGACTCCAGCCAATGGTTGCTATAGGTTGATGCCAGGTAATTTTTCAGCACTCATTTAGAGGAATGGTTAGAACACAATTGTAGGAAACCTCTACACATATATATATTTCCTCTCTCCCAGACATTTAATATTTATTGAATTTCAGTGAGATCAAAAGTTAGAAATGAGTTAAGCGTAGTTGTCATGCTTTAACATCAGCCAACAAGGGTTGTAGATTTGATATTATCTTTGGAATCTTGAAAGCCCAGAAAGATCACATCCCCAATGGAGCATATCATTGATTACTATTGATTCTCCAAAAGATCAGCAAAAAAACATACTGAAAAATCAAAGATTGGGCCATTAGTACTACCACAGTCAGAAATAACACACCTTGATAGAGTTTTAATAGTGTCGAAGAAAGGGAAGACAGAGGAGGTTATTTATAAGGTTTTAGGAGCTAAGCTGAATCAGTTTAAGACGGATGTTGTAGGAAGGAAAATAGGTTGAGATTGTGCAGAGTTTACTACATAAAGCTTTGCATTGGTGGTAACAAGTTGAGGGTCTAGCGCTGAGTCTTGATGAGTAATAAGTAATACATTAGTTTGTAAAAGACAGCAATTATAGTTAAATCATAGTTTAATCTTTGGGAATATTTATGTTCTGGAAAAAAATGGCTAATATGGTTTCTCATTGTTATTGAGCACAGAAAGAGAAATATACACCTAGTCCTCATATAGTCTAAATTAAGGACAAGAAATTATATTGGTTTCTGTTCCAATCACTTTGCTACAAAATTTATCAAGGAAGTATAAAGAAAAAACATCCAGAATCATTACAGGAAGTAAATTTGTTTTTATATTTTAATGCATTAAAATACGGTAATGAAAATTTAAACAGTAAGTACTACTACATACCTATTAGAATGACTAAACCCAAAAGAGTGATAATAAGCCATTTCTGGAGAGAATATGGAACAAAAGGAGCTCTTACTTATTGCTGCCAGGTAATGCACAACAGTATAGTTCTTTGGAAGACAGTTTTGAAGTTACTTGCAAAGCTAAACATAATCTTACCATGTAATCTAGCAATTACACTCCTAGGGCATTTGTGCAACTTATTTGAAAATGTATTTACATGCTGAAAACTGCATGAGATATTTATAGAAACTTTATTCATATCACCCAAAACCAGAAATAACCAAGATACCCTTCAATAAATGAACAGATGAACAAACTATCCTGCATCCTTGCAATGGAGTACTATTCAGCAATAAAATAAAATTGAGCAGACTTCCAGTTTCTAGCTCCATAAATAGGGAGCTTGGAAGTTGTCACTGTGTACTAAAAGCAAGTAGAAAGCTGAGCAAACTGAAAAATTCAACAACTGTTTTTGGATCTAAAAGAGCAAGGGCACAGGACAAACCACTGCCGCACAATTATCCACAGCAGGGACTCAGAAGCAGAAACTGCCATAGGATCCAGGGCTGGAGTAGGAATATCTGAACTGTAGATGATGAATTTCTGGATGCTCAATGTGAAAAACCTTGAGAGCTAAAAACTGCAAGGGGACCCAGCCATAGGGCCCCCCACCCCACAGTTTTGTGAGATTTATCTCCAGAAACTCAACCGAATTCTCACAATAAATATCAGAGAAAAATTTTTGTGTGCTTCCTGCATGGAGAGGGGAAAAGGGACCATGTTGAAATATGAGACTGCATTCTGCCAGAAAGTAAAGGAATTATTTTAAAAATTTCATAATGGTGAACCACCTCAGCTTTCTATAGAAAAAAAATTTTAAATACGAAAAACCATATGCAACCACAAAAGACTGAATAATAGCTAAAACAAACTTCAGGAAGAAGAACAAAGCTAAAGGCATCTTACATTCTAATTTCAAAATATGTTACAAAGCTACAGCAATTAAAACAGTATGATAATGACACAAAGAGAGACATATATAGACCAATGAAACAGAACAGAGAGACAACCCAGAAATAAATCTACACACTTATGGGTAACTGATCTCTGATGAGGGTGCCAGGAATATACAATGGGGAGAGAACAGTCTCTTTAAAAATGATACTGGAGAAACTGGATATCCACATGCAAAAGAATAAATTTGGACTCTTCTACATTATACACAAAAATCATCTTAAAATAGACTGAAGACAAATGTAAAACCTGAAACTATAAAAACTTAGAAGAAAACATAGGGGATAAGCTGTATGACATTGGTCTTGTCAGTGATTTTTTGGATATAACAATGAAACACAAGTAACAAAAGCAAAACTAGACAAGTGAGATTACCCAAACTAAAAAGCTTCTCTTCTTCAACCTGTTAATGTGGTATATCACATTGATTGATTTGCAGATATTGAAATATGCTTGCAGCCCTGGGATAAACCCCACTTGATCATGGTGTATGATCCTATTAATGTATTGTTGGAAATTCTCAGTCATATATGAAGATTTTTCTTCACTTTAATCTTTTAAAGTGAACATAATGTCTGAGTTCAGAAAAATTTAAGTTTTACTACCTTACAAGAAATAGAATTCTAGCAGCATAAGAAAAAAGTATTTTAATATCTGGTTAGATAATTAATCTCATAGAAAAAAAATTGTTTAGTAAAACAAAAAGAAAATTTCTTGGAACAGATGATGATGTGATGATGGCATGAAGTATGAGTTTATAGAGAAATATATATGCATCTATATGTGTATATGTATTTACATACATATTTACTTAATAATAATGTAGGGGTGTGGGGGGATTAAAAATGAAGGAGAAGAAAAAAAGGGCCATCATATTTCATTTCTCATGGGAAAGAGAAGAGAAGGAGGGTAGCTGAACAACACTGCAGAGTTCCCAAAGAAACTGTAAGAGCATGAATATCTAAATAATGTTTTTAGATTTCTTGTGATGTTTCAATATAACTAGGAATTCTCTCAAAAGCTCTATGTGAAAGCTTTAAGTAAATTCTGTTACTCAAACAAAATCCTTGTGTTTTGAATTATTTTTTTGCTTGTATTATACATCAAGACTATGGGTTATTTTCCATGTTTTTGTTTATCCCAGAGATAAAGGAATATCCCCCAAAAGAGAACAGAGAAAAGTATCCAGCAAAGGCAGATAGAAGCTACTGGTAACAATAAATTGATATTCCTAAGGAATTTGAGGAAACTGGAAGAAGAAATATCCTGCCACTGGATATTTACTTGATCTTACCTACAAATTAAAGAGACATCAAAGAGACAGAAACATTGGGCTTATATAGCATTTCTTACATCTGTTTAGATATTGCCCATCTTGATACATCTTAACACAATGTATATATCATAATATGATAAACTTAATACTCTGACATATCAAGACAACTGTTCTTAAGTCTCCATAAGCATTAATCTCTGCTCTTCTAAGAAACATTCCAAATTTGAAAACTTCAAACTACCCTGAAAGGGCTTGCTTAAAATCCTGTCTTGTGATGATGTTAATCCTTTTATCATGAAATTCTATTTCCAACTATATTACTGGTTCCTGATGTTAGAAGCCCTATGAATTTATTTAGAACTGACTTCTTTTTAGTACACCTACCTTCTATTGTAAACTACATGCTTAAACCTCCAGATGAATTTCTAGTGTAGCGAAAAATTACCATATTATCATAAATAGAAGAGCATAAAATTACTATGTCCTGGAGTATAAAATCACTACATATTATTTTTAAATATGATAAATCTTACGGTAACTTTGAAAACTAAAGTAATATAAAACTTGAAGAAATAGATTTTTAAAAATTTGGAACAACAGTAATGATGAAGCATTTATTTTTCTGGCTGTTACTTATATCACATGAAATGGCAGTCAGCATTCTACAATATAAGAAAAAGTTGCTTTTTCACTATATTCTGAGACAGAAGTCTACAATAGAAAAATGTTATTCTTCCTTCTCTCGGAAACTCCTTGATTGGGGAGACTGTGAATTAGATGACCTTCAGCATTCCTTGAACTGAACACCCTGAATTCTACTGGTCTCCATCATAGCTGTGATACTGGAATAGAATTAGCACAAAGACAGATAAAATGGGATATTTGTATCTGTGGCTTCCTCTCACATTCACAACAAAGGATCATTGAAAGGAGGGATATATTAACATCATCATTAGTCAACATAATAGATTTGACCTCAGTTAAAATAAAACAGTCTTCAGAGCTTGAACAAAGTAAAGTTCTCTGTAAATAAGTTTATAGCTAGGAAAACTGAATAATATGTGTTTTCTGATATTTTCTTCATAAAATATAAAGTTTAGATTTTTAAAGGCATGACCTAGAATGATTCCATGATGTCTGAAAGGACAGTATTAAAACAGAGACTGCACAACTCAATGCATGAAAGCAGAAGCAGTAAGCTACTTATCCAGGAAAAAAAAAAATCTTTATTTATATTACTAGTCCTTCCTTCCACCTAGGCAAATGTGTTTAATTTTTCATTACTTTTATAATTAATTGGAAAATACTTGAGAGTTTTTGAAATTTTGGTCTAATTGAATATATGTGAAAACATCACTTGAGTCAAGCTTAGCCTGAGATGTGATTTACTGCATGATGTGGGAATACAAACTGATTCAACCATTAAGGTAAAACATACAACTATACATGATGTAGCAATTGTACTCCTAAACATATACCCAAGAGGAATAAATGACAATGTCCACCAAGAGACATGTACAGTTTCATTAATAATTGCCAAAACATGGAAACAATTCAAAATTCCATCAACATGAAAATGGAAGAATATTGAGGTTATTTGTACAATGAAATATTACTTAGCTATAAAAAAGGGAAAGCCACAGGTTTATACAACATAGATGATCGTACATGTATAATGATAAATGAAGGAATGAAGGTATAAAAAGGTTTATGATTTATAATTCTATATGGAGTTCAAACAAGTGCAAAAGTAATTGAGGGTGATGGGAGACAGAAGAGTGGATACTTTAGGGTGAATGGAAGGGGCACAAGAAAGTCCTTGCAGTTGTTAGGATTATTCTATATCTTGATCCAGGAGGTGTTCACATACACACACAAACACACACACACACACACACACACACATATACACACACACTCACACAAGTTTTAAAATTAAAGCCCATATTGGTGTTCTAATTTTGTAAGTGAGGAAACAGAGTTAAGAGCTTATGTAAATACTATGACCTGACTGTGCGCAAATGTCAGAACAGGATCAAACAGTTTATGATATTAAGAAATGTTTGAAAATCCCTTTTTAAAAATCAGAGTTAATGTTTCAAAACAATTTTAAATGCTCTATATCAAGTTTGAAATTAACTTTAACTGAACGTTATCTCAAGTTGTAATATAGTAACATTGTCAGCTTGCATTTCCAGCTTGTTAAGACATAAGCAATTTCGAGAGGTTTGCCCAACTAAAGCGTATTTGAGAGATGTTTAGCAAGTGGAGTTTCTTTAACAGATATATTTGTATCAGCTCAGGACAATTTGCTGTTAAAAGTAAAGTTCAATATTCTCTAGCTATAGCATTTCAAATAACTGAATCCTGTAAAATGTAAAGATTCTATCTCTATGATTATTTGAATTCATTTTTATACCTTTACACATATATTTTTCCTTATGTCAAATTCATACTCTCATACACATTCTACTCTATTTTTGTCAATCTGTAGGGTAGAATATTTTTTAATGGCGTAAACCCATCCGTTTTATTTTCCTTTGTTTATGTAGCAAGTGTTTCACTAAGAAAACTATTTTTATGTTCTATATTTTAGACACATCATGAAAAAAATTAAGTAGAAAGAACCTGAAGATCCAAAGGGTTGAACAAAAAAGATTATATGTTATCTTGATAGCTGAACCAGTTCAACATGATGAATATTAATAGATAATTCCCTGAACTGTGTTGTCAGCTCATGTTCTAACTGCAGGAGCCTCTTTAAATATGGTTGTCTTAGTCTGCTCAGGCTGCCATAGCAAAATAACATTGACTCTGTGGCTTAAATAACATAAATGCATCTTCTCCCAGTTCAGAAAGGCAGAAGTCCAGGATCAAGGTGCCGGCATGGTTGGTTTCTGATGAGAGTTTTCTTTCTGGGTTATAGATTGCTCTCTTTCCACTATGTCCTCATGTTACGGGGATAGACAGAAAGAGAGCAAGTCCTCTGATGTCTTTACCTAAAAGGGCACTAATCACACCATGAGGACACCACCCTATGACCTCAATTAAACTCTCAATTATCTCTCAAAGATCCCTTCTCCAAATACCATCACATTAAGGGTTAGGGCTTTAATATATGAATTTGGGGGTGACACAATTAAGTCCCTAGTAATGGTTATTACAGAATTTGTGGCACATGGCTTGATACAATTTTCCAGCTCTTCCTTTATGCCTCATGGGATCATTTTCTTTGAATAACACTTTAAGTGCTTTTTCATTTTCAGTTTTCAATTTTATTTGCCATAATTCTAAACTACTACAGGGTTCTACAGAAAGCAATTTGATACTATGTAAATTATCAAGAATTTTTAATTCATATTCTCATTTTAATTCGAATGATTACACCAGGGTATACAAAGTATTGATAAACTGCAATCAGTTTATCAATAGATCAAATACTCCATAAATAGCAATATGGTCCCTACTATGTATATAATTATGTGCAAGATGCTAAGTAGTGTTTATATTTTAAATCATTCTGAATTTAAACTGACCTCAATTCTCCATTATTAAAAATGCTTGGACTTCCAGAAAATAGACTAATAAATTAACAAATGTATACATGAAAGATACAAATATAGAATGCAAAAGGGAAAGAAACTTCCTTAAACATGATTTTAACTTACTGATCTAGAGTTCAGTTTATAATTGGATGTGAATCACACACATTAAAATTTTCTTAGTATATTGAACATGGAAAGCCCTTTTTATATTTTATTCAAAGCCAGCACAAAGACATACAGATATATTTATATTGAAGAATTCTGGGAAAAGCACTGCTTGACAACTAAGACCATTAATGTGATAATCAGATGAGCTAAAATCACAGATGAGTTAGAAACAGGAATTGGTATATAGTGATGTTGCTAAGGTTCACTTGATTTCTACAAACATCAGCAATAAATGAGGAAAATATCTCCCCAAGATATTATAATCCGAAGTGCAGAGTCAGAAATGGCAGAATAGGAACATTCTATATGTCAAGAGTGGCCTTCAGATAACCTTTAGATATCTTTTTTCTTAATATATTTTTTCTGCTGTTTTCAAGTTAAGCATTATTACTTAAATGCTTCAGAGTAGACAAAAAGTATGTTTTTCATTCATGAGATTTCTATAACTTCTTTGAAAATAAGATTTTAAAGTAAAATATTTACAAAGTGGAAGTGTTGCATAAATTTCTGTATTTTTTAACATCTTTATTGGGGTATAATTGCTTTTCAATGGTGCGTTAGTTTCTGCTTTATAACAAAGTGAATCACCTATACATATACATATGTTCCCATATCTCTTCCCTCTTGCATCTCCCTCCCTCCCACCCTCCCTATCTCACCCCTCCAGGCGGTCACAAAGCACCGAGCTGATCTCCCTGTGCTATGCAGCTGCTTCCCACTAGCTATCTACCTTACGTTTGGTAGTGTATATATGTCAATGACACTCTCTCACTTTGTCACAGCTTACCCTTCCCCCTCCCCATATCCTCAAGTCCATTCTCTAGTAGGTCTGTGTCTTTATTCCCGTCTTTTTTTTTTTTTTTTCCTTAGATTCCATATATATGACCCAGCAATCCTACTACTGGGCATATACCCTGAGAAAACCATAATTCAAAAAGAGTCATGTACCAAAATGTTCATTGCAGCTCTATTTACAATAGCCAGGAGATGGAAGCAACCTAAATGTCCATAACCAGATGAATGGATAAAGAAGATGTGGCACATATATACAATGGAACATTACTCAGCCATAAAAAGAAACAAAATTGAGTTATTTGTAGTGAGGTGGATGGACCTAGAGTCTGTCATACAGAGTGAAGTAAGTCAGAAAGAGAAAGACAAATACCGTATGCTAACACATATATATGGAATCTAAGAATTTCTGTATTTTTTACATTTAAATATTAAGTACTTAACAATTCTCAAAGCAATTAAAAGTAAACATTATCCAACTGTATCCAACTATAATTTTATGTAAATATTGCTTCATTGCATCTCTGAGGTAATTCCTACAGTCTCCCAAATTCACTATGGGCATTTTCACCTTTGCTCTTTTGCACATATTGTTATTTCTTTCTGGAACATTTCTCTGCTCTTGTCTGCCCAATAACTACTTGAATTTCATTAAGAGTGAAGTTTTCTTTTGATTAATTTTGGATATGTCTAAGGTACCGTTTACAGGGGTAAAAAGGTAGGCACACTTGCCTCAACAGAGGATAATTCTGTGAAGCAGTTTATGCTAAATTTTACCTGAGAACACAATTTTATTCTCACCTTCTCCTTTTGCTATTCTGCTGTAATTCCTCAGCAGACCAAAAGCACCCGAATTTTTATCTCATGCTCTTACTAGCGAGACTGATCCATTATAAGTTTAACGTATTTTAAACAAGAATTAAACCGCCTTTCTTTTTCTGGCTCTTTACTGCCTACCCTCAACTCCAGATGCCAGGTCCTTATAATTTATGGGAATTCTGAGATACAAATTAAGCTCCTTCTTTGTTTTCCCCTCTGCCAGATAAAGATTTGTATTTATGGATCCTCTTAGTCCATCTGCTTTGCAGCTTCCAAAATGCCATTGTTGTCAGTTTTCGTGTTCTCAGTGTCTTGGTGGTGTAATGCCTTAAAAAATCCTTTCCCAATATTATCTTGGTGTTTCAGAAGGCAAAAAAAAAGTAGATGTGTGTGTTCAGTTTGACATTTTTATCAAGTTACTTCTTTTTAAACATAAATTGTATTTGGCTTTGCTATGTACCCATAGTGTGAATGCATAAATTTGAGATTAATTCGGGAAGGCAAAGTTTCCCCATGAAATTCACAGTTCTTTCTTCAGTCTAAGCTTTCTGTTAATTGTTATAGGGTTGGAAATACCTTTATATTCTTCAACCACAGATTCAACCAACCACTGACCTTGTAGGACTGTAGTATTTACTACTGAAAAATATCCATGTATAAGTGAACCCACACAAACTTACATGGTTCAAGGGTCAATTGAAACCATGATTATTGTTTGATTTGACAATACCTTTTAACTACCATCTTTTCTCTCTCCCATCAATATCCCTATTTGTCTTTTTCTTGCCCCAGGCTAATTTGGGGGCTACTCCTTTGTTGTCTTATAATCCAGGGCAAATTTTAATCATTTATTTCCCTGAACTGCCATCATTATTTTTCATGTTAGCATATCTGCAATACTCTCCTGCAGGAGGAACACATGGAATTCCTCAACACTGCTCATTCTGTTGGCGTGTGTGATCTGCTTCTGTCTCACAAATATCATTCTCAGAGAATCTGAAATTTTTATTCCCCTCACGTGTTCTGGTACAAACTCAATGGGTAGCCCTTTTCTTGGACCATTTTTAAATGTCAATTTTTATTTTGTCAAGACACACGGTTGGAAGCCTTCACTAAGAATTCCGTGTATAAACCAATGCCACAAATGATCATTTAACAAAATCTAAAAAAAATCTATGTTGAGACAGATTTTTAACTTCCACATTACAATAGCCCAAATATTTGTGTATTCTTTTATAATTCACAATTTCCTTTGATTTACAACATAACATTGTATCCAATCAATAGACTTGTAAAGATACTATGTTAAGTGTTATTTCCAATTTATTGATAAGAATACTGAGCCTCAGAGAGATTCATGATTCATCTAAGGTATTACATATAAATATGGGTGCTTGGATTCTAGTATGATATGCATTCTCCTAAACCTCAGAGCTCTCATTAATATTTTATATAATTACAAAGTTATTATCTAATCAGCAATCTCATAAGTTTATAAATACTATATGGAATGTAAGAGAACAGAATATGCTTGGAGCTCAAGTTATCAGCATACCACACTTCAATGCATGAGATTATCAATGTGCAACTAATCAACAGTTTTACTGAACATACAATAAAAGGATAATAGCATATGGATTTATGAATCTGCTCAATATCAGATGCTAACAAAGAGCCATGAAAAGCTCATCATTGGGTTATGATTCAGATTCCACAAGTACATATTGAGTGCTTACTCAAATATTCAATAACATTCAATCCTTAAGACAAAACTGTGAAGTAGGTGATGTTATCTTGATTTTGCAGATGAAGAAATTAAAACTTGAGAAAAGTAAAAGAGCTCCATATTATCTAGACTGCAAATATGAAAATCAAATGCACATATTCTGAATATTCTTCTATATGCCATACAATGTCAAACAGGTCCATGCTAATTCCTGAGTTCTGTGAGGCCGTGGAAAAAAGTATTTTAATTCAATAACTGGTTCTTTTGTACTTTTTCCCTGTTGGAAGTACTACTGAATCCAGTGTTCCACTATACTAAATTAAAACAATCTAAACTTTTCCATGATATGTTTAAAGAATACTTGGTGTATTTTATTTTAGAAGGAATTTAGCTTTATTTTTTCTATGAAGTTAAAACTAGCAGAACCGAAACTTGTTATATCATCAATGTGCAATTTGCTGGATTTAAGATAACACAGATCCTTTTTACTTAATAGAAGTATCAATCTCATTCTTCTTTCCTGTTAAAGAGCCACGTGTGATAGGCTTTGGATAGTGCTAGACTAAAGAAGGTAAGTTTTCTTACCAGACTTTTTCAAACCAGTGTCTTAAACTGCGGAGAAGCAATTTTGGTAAACATGGGATCTTAATGCTGCATTCTTTGTTGGCTCAACACGGGAAAGAGCCACAGATTGCAACAATCAATAGAAAGCAGCAAGTTAGCGGCTAATGCCCACCCTCTTATAAGCTCCAAGAAAAGTTTATCTCAGCAAAGAAAGTCATGACAACAGGAAAATCAAAAATAAAATGTCAATCATCTGCTCTTGGAGTATCTGAAGCCATAATGATCTGGTTACATCTCTCTAGACTCCACATAATTCTGGATTATTGCTCTCAAGTTTGGGGGACTATTTTCTATTTTATCCACTGACCTGACATTGACTTATACTGATAGAGCATCTTACAATCTTGATTCCATTTCATACTATCTTCTAGCATTTTTCAAAACAGTCTAAAATATCCGAGCATCAATTGCTAAGGTAAAACATGACAGGGTGAGCTCTAGTCCAGGAACCTGACTCAGTTCTCACATTCAGAAAGAAAATAAACACCTTTACAACTGCTATGGATAAAAGGCTTTGCAGTGATGATTAACCAAATGTTATATAACCGTCATATTATGTTTGCAAAAACTATGACAATGATAATGGAATATAATATTTCTTGTAATTTCCTTAAAATTTTCATTTGAGAATCAGTGGTTGTGATCTCTTCATGAAGATACAATATATTGATCATTGGAGAAGGTATTACTTTCCCATCCAGACTGTCACATTGAGAGCTGTGAGACTGGAAGAGGAGAGGCAATAAATATAGATTACTGGTCATTAACTTATATCACACAGTGTTCTTCACACTTTAATTATGCCCCCAAAGTAGTCGTCACAGCTTCCATAAGTGCAAGGTATTAATATTAGCCCCGGTTTATAGATGAGGAAAGAAAATCTGGGTGACTAAGCACTTGGGTCAATTTATCCAGCAGCAAGAAGTACGTGTCATTCCCCTAGACTTTCATTTGTTCATCTGAATAAGTTTAACTAGATTGCTGCTAATAACTGCTTTATTTTAAATCACTCGCCTGTGTGGAGAGAAAAGATGCTTGTTGGTACTTACATGGATCTAGAGAAATCAGTGAATACATCAATGTATGGTTTGTGTCATTGGTTATAAGAGCTTAAAAATTATTTATCTACTTGAAGGTTCGTTTGAGAAAATATCTAACCCTTTAAACTGTGGTTTATTCTGGCTAGAATAAAAGTTGCAGGAAATATGAAATTATATCTTCTGGTTTTAAAGATGTATATTATTTTTATATTATACAATATAAAATCATATTATATAATTTACCATAAAAATAAAATTATTACTCTAAACATGAGTTCATACTATATCTTTTTCTTCCAGTATGATATAGTTTATTCTAGAATTTCTTCCTTGTTTATCTATACCTTCCCAATCCAATGGTGAGAAACCTGGCTTCCACCACTTGCCATTTATTTTTTTAATAGTCCCATCCCACTATACATATATAGTAGCTTTAGAATTTTTAGCTCATACCCTCATGAGAAATAGCTTTACAAAGTAGAGGACAGTGCATAGGTACAGTTTCTTTTGACTTTAGTCCTACAGTCTTCATTATTTCAAAGTTACTTTGGTTAACACCTGCCCCCCCCAACATGCCCCCTGCTTTCAGGGAGATTGTGTGAAATAAGAGAGGATATACATACAGGTCTCTGCCCCCAGGTGTTGGCACAGAACTCCTAAAACCATTGGAATGTCCTGGATGATAGGAGTGTCTTTTGATCTAATGACGTGACTCTTGGTGAGCTGTATAGCTTCAGGATGGGGGCTCATTACCAGAAAGACCATGACTGATTAGAAAGACCATGCCATGATCAGAAGCTTGGAACATTCCACTCCAACCTCACACCCTCTGGGAAGAGGAAAGAGACTGAAGACTGAGTTAACAATCAATTATGCCTTCATGATTAAATGTCCCTAAAAATCTCCGAAGTAAAGCATTCAGAGAGCTCTTAGGCTGCTGAACCCATGGAGGTGCTAAAAGGGTGTCATGCCTGGAGAAGGTGTGGAAGCTCTGCAGCTCCTCCTTCACACCTTACATCTTCATACCTTTGCATCTCTTCCACCTGTACATTCATCTCTATCCTTCAGTATATCCTTTTATAATAAACTGGTAAACTTAAGTGTTTCTCTGAGTTCTATGAGCTTTTCTGGCAAATAACTGAAACCAAGGAAGGGGTCATGAGAACCCCATGTACACCTTATCAGTCAGAAGTAGAGGGGACAAATGGATTTGTGATTGACATCTGAATTATGTGTGTCGGTGGGGAGGAGGTGGGCGTTCTTGTGGGACTGAGCCATTAACCTGTAGTATCTGACATTATTTCCAGGTAGACAGTATCAGAATTAAGTGTAGGAGATCTAGCTGGTGTCACACAAAATTGCTTAGTGTGGGGAAAACACCCACACATCTGGCATCAGAAGTATAGTGAATGTGTGAATAAAGGAGGAACACACAGGAGTGTATTTTTTTTCCTCATACAGACTCTTTTATATGTTTGTAATCCAATCAGATTTCCTCATCACAGTCTGCATTCCATTGTGGGATCCCCCTGACCTAAATATTTTTTTTAAGAATTTATAAACAATAGGGCTTCCCTGGTGGCACAGTGGTTGAGAGTCCGCCTGCCGATGCAGGGAACACGGGTTCGTGCCCCGGTCCGGGAAGATCCCACATGCCACAGAGCGGCTGGGCCCGTGAGCCATGGCCGCTGAGCCTGTAAATCCGGAGCCTGTGCTCCGCAACGGGAGAGGCCACAACAGTGAGAGGCCCACGTACCACAAAAAACAAACAAAAAAGAATTTATAAACAATAAACTTCACCCTTGTGCTGTAAAGTTCTATGGATGTTGACAAAAGCATAGGACTCTGTATCCACCACTACAGTATCATATGGAATATGTTCCCTTTTCTAAAAATATCCCCTTGCTACACCTATTCAAACTTTTACTTCTTCTGCCCAAACCCCTGGCAACTACCGACTGACTGATGGATTGATGGATTTTACCATCTCTCAGCTTCTGAACTCTAATCCAGTTTTCCAACTCTTTTCCAAAAAGTCATATAAATGGAATCATACAGAACAAAAGAAGCCATTTTACAATTGGCTTTTCAATTTGTATATATATGCATTTAAGGTTCATCCACGTAGCTGTGTATTTTGATAACTCATTCTTTTTATCTCTGAGTAGTATTCTATTGAGTGATGTACAACAGTTTGTTTATTCATTCATATACTGAGGTCACTTCCAGTTATTGGCAATTATAAATAAAGCTGTTATAAACATTCATGGGCCAGTTTTTGTGAGGATATAAGTTTTCCAATAATTTTGGTAAATATGTAGGTGCATATTGGCTGGATGATAATATATGACTATGTTTTGTTTTATAAGAAGCTGCTGAACTGTCTTCCAAGTGGCTCTACCATTTTGCATTTCTACCAGCAATGAATGAGAGTTCCTCTTATTCAGAATTCTAACCAGCAACTGATATTTTGTTTGTTTGGATTTTAACCACTCTACTAGATGCACCATGATAATTCTTTTTTATTTTTCACTGTAACTTTAACCTATTTTCTTCTTATTATCATGTATCTAGTATACTTTTGACAACTTCTTTGCTTTTAGTTTTCCAGAGTCACTTTAGGTTAGATGTATCTCCTGAACACCAAAAACATTTGGATACACAAAAGACCCCAAATAGCGAAAGCAATCTTTAGAACGAAAAACGGAGCTGGTGGAATCAGGCTCCCTGACTTCAGACTATACTACAAAGCTACAGTAATCAAGACAGTATGGTACTGGCACAAAAACAGAAATACAGATCAATGGAACAGAATAGAAAGCCCAGAGATAAACCCACGCACATATGGTCACCTTATCTTTGATAAAGAAGGCAAGAATATACAGTGGAGAAAAGACAGCCTCTTCAATAATTGGTGCTGGGAAAACTGGACAGGTAATGTAAAAGTATGAAACTAGAACACTCCCTAACACCATACACAAAAATATACTCAAAATGGATTAAAGTCCTAAATGTAAGGCCAGAAACTATCAAACTCTTAGAGGAAAACATAGGCAGAACACTATGACATAAATCACAGCAAGATCCTTTTTGACCCACCTTCTAGAGAAATGGAAATAAAAACAAAACTAAACAAATGGGACCTAATGAAACTTAAAAACTTTTGCACAGCAAAGGAAACCATAAACAAGACGAAAAGACAACCCTCAGAATGGGAGAAACTATTTGCAAATGAAGCAACTGACAAAGGATTAATCTCCAAAATTTACAAGCAGCTCATGCAGCTCAATATCAAAAAAACAAACAATCTAACACAAAAATGGGCAGAAGACCTAAATAGACATTTCTCCAAAGAAGATATACAGATTGCCCACAAACACATGAAAGAATGCTCAACATAATTAATCATTAGAGAAATGCAAATCAAAACTACAATGAGATATCATCTCACACCAGTCAGAATGGCCATCATCAAAAAATCTAGAAACAATAAATGCTGGAGACGGTGTGTTGAAAAGGGAACACTCTTGCACTGTTGGTGGGAATGTAAATTGATACAGCCATATGGAAAACAGTATGGAGGTTCCTTAAAAAACTAAAAATAGAACTACCATACAACCCAGCAATCACACTACTGGGCATATATCCTGAGAAAACCATAATTCAAAAAGAGTCATGTACCATAATGTTCACTGCAGCTCTACTTACAATAGCCAGGACATGGAAGCAACTTAAGTGTCCATCAGCAGATAAATGGATAAAGAAGATGTGGCACATATATACAATGGAATATTACTCAGCCATAAAAAGAAACAAAATTGAGTTATTTGTAGTGAGGTGGATGGACCTAGAGTCTGTCATACAGAGTGAAGTAAGTCAGAAAGACAAATACTGTATGCTAACACATATATATGGAATCTAAGAAAAAAAAAATGGTCATGAAGAACCTAGGGGTAAGATGGGAATAAAGACACAGACCTACTAGAAAACGGACTTGAGGATACGGGGAGGGGGAAGAAGGGTAAGCTGTGACAAAGTGAGAGAGTGGCATGGACACATATACACTACCAAATGTAAAATAGATAGCTAGTGGGAAGCAGACGCATAGCACAGGGAGATCAGCTAGGTGCTTTGTGACCACCTAGAGGGGTGGGATAGGGATGGTGGGAGGAAGGGAGATGCAAGAGGGAAGAGATATGGGAACATATGTATATGTATAACTGATTCACTTTGCTATAAAGCAGAAACTAACCCATCATTGAAAAGCAATTATACTCCAATAAAGATATTTTTTTTTAAAGTTGATTTTGATTTGCGATATTTTTGGATATTTTGATACATTTGGATGTTTTTCTTTCTTTTAATAGGTGAGTTAAGCCCATGTATACCTATTAATGTGACTGAAATAGTTGGTCTTAACTGTGTTATTTTATACGTTTTTGTTTCTGTTTTTGTTTTTGGCAGTACGCGGGCCTCTCGCTGTTGTGGCCTCTCCGGTTGTGGATCACAGGCTCTGGACATGCAGGCTCAGCAGCCATGGTTCACGGGCCTAGCCGCTCCACGGCATGTGGGATCTTCCCGGACCAGGGCACGAACCCATGTCCCCTGCGTCGGCAGGCGGACTCTCAACCACTGCTCCACTAGGGAAGCCCTATTTTATACTTTTGTGTTTTATTTTATATTTTTATGTTTCTGTGTCTATGAGATTTATATCACACTATTTTTAAAAATATATTGTACTCAGGAAGATTTTTTTAAAATTTTTGTTCTAGTAGTTATTTATACCTCTGAATGCCATTAGACACGTGTTTTCTTATTTAACTTTTTACTATCTCGTTTATCAGTGTTTAATTGTACTCTTTTACTACTATATATTTTATATGCTATAGTCAATATGTTTTTACTAATTTTCTTTTTACTTTCCCTTCTCCTTCCATTGTTTACTTTCATTAGTACATTTTAATAATATAAATTTGATATATCATTCATCCACTTTTATCCTCACTTTTGTTTTCAGCCTTAGATCTGTCATGATATATATTTTTATGTCCTACATCAGTCCTTCACTAAAGTTTGCCTAGACATCTTCATTTGAATGAAACTTAAGCCACAGTAATTTCCTTAAAAGGGCTCATGGCTATACAATATTGATATACATGTTGTTGTATACTTAAAACTCATTTTCTATAGGATTGATACTTGAAGGAGATCTGAGATGTACATACAATCTTTGGATCATGCTTACGATCTCTCTTTTGTTGTGTGTTTTTGAAAAGGCTGCTTCATTGTTGCTTCATTTTCTATGTTAATTTGAAATGTCTGCTGCATTTAGGGCAAAATGTATTGTTGTTTTGCCCTAAAAAATTATTTTCTCCCCCATCCCCAGGAAACATCATCAAGAACTCTAAGAAAAAATTTTTTTCTTTATAATTAAAATGAAATACTTTTACTAGGATTAGAGTTGATTATTTGGGCTTAAAATTTTTCCTCTATTTAATGGGTCCTTTCAAGATATAGGTTTAGGTTTTATTGCTGGAAAGTGCTTTTGGATATAGTTTTAAACACTAGTGACATCCATTATTTTCTTTTTCTTCTTCAGGGACTTCAATTATATTAAAATCCCTTCTTTGTCCATCTGCTATCGTCTTATACCATATACACTCTATACTCCTTTTTTTTTTTTTTGCAGTATGCGGGCCTCTCACTGTTGTGGCCTCTCCCGTTGCGGAGCACAGGCTCCAGACGCGCAGGCTTAGTGGCCATGGCTCACAGGCCCAGGTGCTCCGTGGCATGTGGGAACTTCCCGGACTGGGGCACGAACCCGTGTCCCCTGCATCGGCAGGCAGACTCTCAACCACTGTGCCACCAGGGAAGCCCTATACTCCTTTCTTGATCTCTCTCACTTTCATTCTCTTGCCTGTTTGCTTGCAGGTCTTCAGTACACCAGGTGAATTTTCATTACATTATTTCCTTTTGGGCATGTTGAAATTTTCTTAATTATTGAGATTTTTACCAAAAAAACTCCTAAATCTTCCTAAAATGGGGAAGCCTCATATCTTAAGGTGTGTTTAAACTCAAATTCCGAATTTTTAATGGCAACTCTTGACATATATTGAACTTTAAAAATTGCCAGTGTAATTTCAAGGTGGTTTACAAGATATTTAGTTCAGTGGCACCCTTTTCTTTCAGTTTCGCAAAGTCCAAATTCCTTCAGAAATTGTTTGTTCATTTGTTTGTTTGTTTCTGGTAGGGAGATGGGATATGTGTCCACATCTCTTCCCCTTAACCAGCCAGTTGCTAGAGGATGCCTCCCCTGTCTTTTTTTCCTTCTTTTTTTGCCACATGTGGCATGGTTACTCGCCACATCAAATCATTTTTACTTTGAAGCTCCTTCCATGCAGTCCACGTTCTTATCTAGTAGTGTACATTTTTAGTACTTTTCAACTCACAATGGACCGAGTTCCTCTTTCTGTGGTCTATCAGTAGATCCCCAATTCTCTCTTCCTTGCGGCTTATCTCAGAGTGATCTTGCTTACCACAGAGGCTTGTGGTTGGGTAGGAGGGGTAGGAGTGGTAGGATCTGGAGTTATTTTCCTTACTCACTTTCAAATAGTTTTATGTTTGGGCATTCTATGACTTTAAGTTATTCAAATTTATTCTGATTGCTCTACATTTTTTGAAGGAAATATAAAGAGCTACCAGGAAGGCTTGAATATTATTTTTTAAACTGTTAATTAAATCTGTCTCTCTATATATTCTGACTGTATATCTCTATCTTCTTACTATACATGTCTATCATTTCTCTTTGCACACTTTGGTGGGGATTGTTTTATCCTTTCACTCCTATATCTAGTTCCCAAATTAGGTTTCCTCTTTACTAAATATCTGGAATATTTTTATTGCCTTCAGTACAATTTTAAGTTCAGCAGTTTTTTTATCTTCATACCAATTATCTTGATATTTACCACGTCTCCAGTTCCATAAGCCTAAAGTGCTCTTGATTAAGTTGAAAATTTCAATCTAGAATCCTAAAGAGAAAACTTTTTCTTTTTCTTCAAAACATATGTTTCTGAAAAGGTAATAATTTCCCTTTATTCTTTGGTGTTGTTGCTTTCTATTTACCTGTAATATGTTTGACAGTTTTGATGATTTTTATCTCTTTCTTAATTTCAGACAAATTTCCTCCATGCTGGTTTTCTGTTTATAATACCTGACCACTCTGGGGCAAAGAATTGCTATGCTTTTCTTGTATGTTCTATAACTTTCTGAAATAAAAGGAAACATGGAAAGTCACTTACACAAAGGAAGTGATTCCCTAAATTTAGTTCTAGTATTCAGTGGTGATGGCTGACTGTCTTACTCAGATTACAATCACTGAATGAGGAAGAGAGACATTTAGCAACATTATCTGAGTGAAAGCCCTTTCTCAGTGTTTAGTTCAGTTCAGAGGGTTTTATGTCCTGATATTCTTGATTCCACAGAACTAGCTGTCACTTTTCATGTTCAGAGACACTTCTAAGAATACTCCATCTCTAAAATGGCCCCAAACCACTAGAACCAAGAACTTCTACTCCCCTTTCTTCATTATAATAATGTTCACATCCAAAAGGAACGTAAGATCTTTTGAAACTATTAAAAATACACAGAACAATGAGGAAAACTCTTCAAAAGCAATTTTTAAAGAATAAGGAAGTTTTGCCTCCAGGTAATTTTATTTTCATGATTATAATGTGAAATAATGTGCAATTTCTGTGCTAAAGAAGAAAAAATATACAAAAATTTAATTTATGAGTGGCACCCCTTTACCAGTCAATGTTCAAAACTATTTCATAGTTTTCCATGTATTCAAACAATACTTCATTTTATGGTTTCTAATAATTTCAGAATAATGATTATTTCCATCCATAAAAAATGAAAGAGAAGTAAAAAAAAAACCCAAAAAGATTCAACATGTTTTGGATACAACTACCCAGGGTTCTCAGATCATCCCCCTAAAATTCAGACAAGAAGAAAATTGTTCTATAAATGTGTTTACAAGTGTTTGATTACTAAATGAGCATGATTTATAGTAATGACAGCATTAAAATATGAATCTGTTTTATTTTCTATTTCTTCTTTAGCATTTAAAATGTAATTTATCAAACAATGTAAAGAAATTTAAATAAAACTATATATGTATATCTATATGTATATCTACATCTATATCTCCATGGGAGGCTAAGAGTTGTGTTAATATAAGGTTGACAACCCTTTTACAATCTACTGGCTTCAATTTTCTTAGTTAGAGAAGCAGGTGTATCCTGAAGAGAACTGTTGAAGATGTCACAACTTCCACTAGAAAAACAAAATGATATCATATATAGGAATTCCATTATCTTATCAGCATTCTAGCAGCTGGCACAGGCAGATGGTTGCTTTTTCTTTTTTCTTCCTTTTTTCTTTTTTTTTAATCGAAAGGAACAATAAAAAGGCTGTACCTCACTTGAAAACCTGTGATTTCTTTCACTTAACTGCATACAGAGGTAAGGAATTAAAATCTTAAATTTACAATAAAAAATCAAAATACCAGATGGTTTTATAATTGGATATTTTTTTCTCCCAGAGCAAAGCAGACTTTCAAAAAGATGAAGACATGGGCTAAAAATACGTGTGCATGTAATACCCAATCTTTGTACTTGAAAGTAAAAAAAAAAAAAAAAAAAAAATTATTGAGAATTCTGGAGAGCTTGACCAAATTATATTTCATAGTAAATTATATTAGTATCAGCCATCAGCCATTATGTATTGATATATGCTCAGCTATTTTTAGTAATTTATACAACATAATAAATCATACTTTTTGAAATGAAAGAATAGGGTTTTATATTCCATTGAGGCAAAGATAGCAATAAATTTATAAATTTCAGTTGAGTTATTTTCACAAATGATGCAAGATAATGAAAATATAAACCAAAAAAATATTATATCAAGTTAAATAATCATCTCTGATATATCCAAGGTTCGACAAGAACATAATTACAAATATGTTATGTTGAGGTTATTGAATTTTCCTTTTTGGGATATGCTCAAAATTGTCCTCAAAGATATCCATATCCTGGAGCCTGTTAATATTACCATATATGGCAAAAGGGAGTTTGCAGATATGACTAAGTTAAGGATCTTGCTATGGGAAAATTATCTTGGATCATCTGGGTGGGCTGTAAATATAATCACAAAATTTATAAAAAGAAGAAATATATAAGTTTTAAGTATTGAAATAAAATTTCATTTTAATAGCCATACTAAGTGAAGTTGAATAAAAATGCATCCATGTACATTTTTTCAATTTTTACGGGGAATACTGATTTACTGTTATCAGAAAATGATGCTTTAAACACAAAGCAGTAATATTAGCCATTTCTTAAGAATCTTTTCATAATGAATACCTTATGATTAATGAAAATATTATATACCTAATTCGGGTTTTAAATGAGAAAGCTCTATGCTATAATGTAAAATTTCAAATAATTTATATTTCATAAAACTTTATTTAACACTTCTTTTGTAAAATGCACTAAATAACCATTTTGCATATATAAGATTCTGCAAGTTTCTTTAATTGAATGAATTCATATCACTACACAAGTTCATTTTTTCTAATTATTCAATGACAAAGTCAAACTATGTATACATTAAAAAGAATTTAAGAACAAATATTGATTGATTATATTATCCCATAGAATTACCTGAGAATTGTTAAGTTTGCCTTATTACGTTGCTACTGGGAGGCATGTAGTGCACTTACTGTAATGTCTAGTTCACTCAAGGTAGCCACTCAGCCATTTGGAAAAATGTTCACTTGACAATAACTTTGAAAGTTTATATATTGATCTAATTTCAACCAGACACTTGTCCTATCTTTTTCTGCAACTTATTGTTATCAAAGTAGGCATTTCTTGAACCCCTGATGTAATTTCCTGAGAACTAGTTTGACCATCGCTTTTATGTTGACACCCAACCTTATTGTCTAATTCATAGAGACCATGCTTTCATGAAGATGGCCAGTGTAGATCAGTTTGGTAAAACATTAGACTAGCAGTTAGTAGATAAATGGTTCTCCAAGAGACACTGAAATCCTTTAAGACATGGACTGAGTGATTAATCCCCTTATTAATTCAACAAAGATTGAATAAGTATGTGTTTACTATACAATGATGAACATATCATTAAAACATCAGTATATCTGGAGCTTAAATTCTATTGAGTAGAGATATAATTAAATAGTATATATAGTATATAAGTAAATCATATGTTAGAACATAGTGTTATAGAAAAACTAGATGGGATAAGAATAAAAAATTCTTGGAGGGGCACTATTTGAAGTTTTTAATAAATGTTTACCCTCATAGAAGAAGTAACATCTGTGTAGAAAACTAAGTTATATTTTGAAAGGACTGCGCTAGCTGCTGGGTTGAGGATACACTATGTTTTCTTGGACGAAGTGGGGAGGCAGAGAGAGTTTCGAATCTGTGAGTCTAGTTAGGAAAGCAGTGCTAAAACCATGCTGGAAATGTTTGCAATTGTACCTGGCTTGTAGCAGCGAAGGTGATGAGAAGTATCCAGATTCAGGCTTTATTCAGAGAGGGGAGAACCCAAGGTTTTCTTGCAGAAAAATATGGGATACGAGAGAAAAAGAAGTACCAAACATGATTAAAATATATTTGTTTTGAATAAGTAAAAGAATAAAATTAACATTAACCGAGAATGGGAAAGGTTGTAGAGTGGATCAAGCGTGTGAGGGAGATTTGGATGGGTGTTAAGTTTAAGATGTCTGTACAAAGGTCAAGTAAAAATGTGAGTGAGCATTTAGATATACAAGTCTGTTATTTATTGAAAGGAGAACTCTAGGCGTAAGATAAATATTGAGTATTTTTAAACTTATCTGAGGTATTTAAAGTCAAAAGACCAGAAGATGACAAAAGGAATTGACTGAGTATATGTAGAGATCCAAAGATTGAGTTTTGAATTCTACAAGGTTAAGAGATTGGAGAAAAGAGATGAGTAAGAAAAGTAAAGGGGCTAGTTTGGTAGCAGTATAACCATAAAATTTTGGTATCTTGGACATCAAATAAAGAAAGTACAAATAAAGAAAGTACACTGAGGAAGAAGTAGTAATCAATTGTATGAAATGCTAAATGCGAAGTCAGAGATGGCTGGTGGCACTGACAAAAGGAGTCATATGAATTAAGTCCATTTGTCCATTCCACAAGAGTTTTATTCTCATACATGTAATCACCTTGGTATTCTCTTCTGAACCATCTGGCAAAAGAAGGTTACTGAGAAAATTAGCTAGTCTATAGCATATTTTTTTAGTATTTAATATTTGATACAAAGTGATCAGGCAATTGACCAATCACCCATCTACTGATAAGGCCATAATAAATGTTGATTCATCAGAAATTCTGAAGCTTACATCTTAGATACCCTTTCAGTCTATACTCACTCTTTGATTACATCCTCCAGTTGCCTGGCTTTATATTATCTCATATAAGATAGAAACTACTCAATTTATATTTTCAGCTCAGACTTCTAGTCTAAATGCCAGAAATATATATATCCAAATACCCACATAATACTTTACTTGAGCTTTAAATAGATAATCTCAAATTGTTCTGATATCTGGTCTACCATAATTGAAATGAGTTAAAATTTACTCTAATAAGATTAAGTTGGAGCATCCACTGGAGCCCATCAGTGTTTTTGTTTGCTTTTTTAAAAAAATAATTTGTTGTTGGAATATAGCAATATCTTCTGATTATTACCTCATGAATACAGTTTACCAAAAGTTGGAGAAGTTCAAGATGAGGACAAGTTTAGTTGCTTAGGTTTGACAATAAATACCATACTCTAAAGTAGAATTATTTGCTTAGATCTGCAGCAGAATTTTCAGCTCAATTTAGAGTTTATAATGACACTACTGTAGTTGAGTGAAAGAGAAAATAAACTCTTGAAGAAACTTCCATGATTGAAGGAAAATACTGCAAAAAGGCTAAATAGGGAGAAATATGGAAATAGAGAAGGAGGAAAGAGGGAATGACACTAGTTCATCTCTTATCTATCTATCTATCTATCTTTTTGAATTGAGGCTTCTGCTTCCTGAGTTGGAAGCACTGCAGAAACTACAGACACTTGGAAGGCTAGATTCATCCTAATCTATTAGCAGCAAAAAGAAATACGACAGGAAAATTTAAAGTTTATATAGTCAATGACAAACATTAGCCTTCTTCAGTAGTAAGCAAACCTATATGCTGAAAGTATAACGAAGCTTAACCAAGATGAAAGTGTTCTCAGTGAACATTTTTTTCAATGAGAAATAAAATTTTCTAAGAAAAAAGAATTCATAGTGTTTTTTCTTTGCTTTTTCCTTAAAAAGTCTAAGGTTAATTTTCAATGTGTATATAGAACTTCAAAAATGAATGATTCTTTTGGTCAACAAGCTGACTGCTGTAGAACATTGGCTAACTGCTATAGCTCTATTAATGGCAGGAATCATTATGTGATTCACATCAGTAATCAGGGTACCAGACACTGCAAGGGGTAACACATTTAACCTTCACTTTATTTCACTGAGCTATGTTTGCCTTTCATCTTTTCTGGTCCCATTACAGCTTGCCAAGGGATTGTGCATCTGTTATTAGCAAATCTGATTTTATCTTATGTCAGACAGGAGAAATGAATGATTGGCACCAACATAACCTTTTGTTTCAGGAAGATCCAAGGTACTGTGTTTCAATAGCAGTGATATAGCACATGTATTAGCCATAATCAGCTTGACAGGAAGCAAATATTGTACCTCAAAGCAGCTTAAAAGTTAAAAAAGGTGAATACCTTATATTTTATTAAAGAATGTCAGTTTACTGGCCATAATTTACTCTCTTTTAATGTAAGAAAGAAACAAAAAGAACCTAGTTTCTAAAACAGTTCAATAAATGAACATTTGCCAGTATAAAATGGATAGGTATTCCACAACAGGTTTCAATGAAAAAAAAAGGGAAATTCAGAAAAGGGTTTGTCCCCTTTTTAATTGCAGCAATTTCTTAGAACCCCTGATTAATTATTCTTCTGCATATATTTGTGAACTATTCTTGAGAATCCAGAAGATTCTTGTGAAAGGTACAAAATGTTGTCATTTTTATTTTTTGGTCATATTTACACTGAAAGAAGCAAAAAGGGAGCAATATATAATGTAACCTTTGAAGGAAAATGGGGTTGAAATGCATTAACTATGTTAGTATATTTAGCAAATACACACACACATACACACACATACACAAACACACACACCGCTCCCATCTTAATTACAACTCTGTCAAGATAAATATTTAAATGCCAAAGGCTTTTTGAAGAAATGGGGAAAAAACAGTTTTAGGGTGAGCTTTTTCTGGGAGTATGATAAATTTGTGATGAAATATGTTAAAATGGAGTATATTTGTATAGAAATCTGTGAGAATTGAACAGCCAAGGAGGTTGGAGGGGACCAACCATCTGCAGGCATCATCTGTTTGTCATGAAGGCATCAGTGTTCATTAGCAAAAAGAATTGTTCCCTAAACCTACAGATGTCCACCCTGTTGCCTACAGTAGACTATATCTAAAGGAAAGAGCATGAAGGAAATCACCACCAGCAAATAAGTAGAATGTGCTTTCTCTGTTTCCATATTGTTAGATTGCTAGATTTAGTAATTCTCTACTATGGTCTCTCGATGGTTAGAACTTTGAAAATCAGGTGCCTATAGAATGATTAACATCAGCTCTAATTAATTATGCCTGATTAATAGGTAGTTATCTGACAGTTAATCAGTATAACATCACTAATATCTCATTTCCTCCAACTGTACTAATTTGCAAACAATCTAATCAATTGATTGACAAGTTAATGATCGTCTTATGCTCCTTTAGGTTTCTCAAGAGAATCATATATTTCTTCCTGTAACTCAGTCAAAGGAGGCACACACGAGTATTACTGTTGTTTTCTTTTCTCTCTCTCTCTTTTTTTTTTTTTAATAGACGGGGGCATACATAGGTTTATGATCACACATATAACAAGCAGCAGCAGAAGAATCTTAATGCAAATGGTAATGTGTTATCTAGTTTCTACCTGTTTCATTTCTAATTAACATACTACTAGTGTATTAATAACCAGAGTCAGAAATTCACTGATTAATTTATTGGATTGGGATCTGACTTAACAATGTTCTTTTCTTCCTTATAAGAAATGAGTCACTACTAGTACACTGGACAAGGAATTCCTGAACTTTTAGCCCTCCCCATTGATATGGCTAGTTCACAGCTTGCTGAAAAATGTTCATTAAAGTTTTTAAAAATCATTTTATGTAAAACAGTTCGAGAATCTGAACTTGCACGGAATTGAAAAAGGTTTTCCTAGCAGTTTTCCATAGACATAAATAAAGACAAACTAGGGAGATGACATAAGTGAAATTCATTTGTTCTTAAACATGTACCTTAATATAAGTAAGGGAAACTGAGCAACAAATACTTACAAAGTAAATTTTGCCATCAAAATCTCCTGCCACCCAGTTCTAAATTAACTGGAATTTTAAGTTCATTTTTAGGCCTAATAGACATTGCTAAGATATTAAACAAGGAAAAAAACTATATGAGTATAGGGTAATTATAGTCCTTGGAATACACATTACAATAAAACACCCGATTACTAACTATATTTACATGCTGAATAATGCCTTTAGTTAATTATTTGCAACCGATTGTATTGTATAAACTCTGAAGATGGGATTTTTAGAAGGGTAAAGTCAATATAAATTGAGTTCAATTCAAAAAAAAGTCATTACTATCTATGAGACAATCTGAATTCAAAACTCCTAATGGGCATTAATAACATTTACAAGTAAAATCAGATCTTAGCTTACACAAATATTAGGATATTGGGACTCATAGGAATTAACTGTTTGTTGAGAAATTATTATTATTTAGACCATTATAGTGCTCTTCAATTGTCTAGAAAATTCAAAGAAGGGAAATGTGAGCTCATGATACACATGTAATTTGTACTATATCCAAATAAGCATAAGATTTTGAAAGCAGAATTTCACATAGTCTGCCACCTAGGGAAACAGAATATGATCTGTAAGTTTCAGCAGGATTCTACCTGGCTTAGATATCCACTTCTGGCTATACCTACCTATAGTAATTATTTATTTTAGAAATTTATGAAGATAACTTGAAGGATTCGTTGAGAATGGTCAAATAAACACTATAGAATAATAGCTATATGTGCTTACTGTATAGTTGGTATGCACAATTTTACATATAAATCTATAAGTCATAAGCTCATTACATAAGTTTCCTCAGTTCTTCCATTTTAGAAACAGTATAGCCTTCAGCTAGGAGTGAATCAGGATTTGTCTTGAATATTTATTTCCTCACCTGTACGACGCAACAGGCCATGTTTCTCCAATGAAGGTCTTTATAACTAATTGTAGAAACTTTTTTCAGTGTGCGTTTGTTCAAATTATACATAACAGAAAATGGTGGTTGTATTTCTAGACCTTATTTTTACGTAGATTTCCTACTACTTATTGCCCACGACTGTTGTTTCGTCAATATTCAACCTTGTATCTTTTTGTTCAAAATTGTTTTCTAATTTTTTTTTTCTGTGTTTTGCTACTAGCATTCTACATCAGTGAGGTATGAAGGCATGGAGAATGGAGACCTAAGTTAATGATATCAGCTGAAGTCTAAAAGAGAAACTATAATGGAATTCAAAATAGTACTAGGTCTTCCTTTATGATTAAAAACAAAACAAACAAATGAAAGAAACAGAAAGGCATGGAAATTGGTTTCCACATAATATTAATAGAGACCCTTCTTGGTTGTAGTATTTTGCAATAACATTATTTGAGTATCATGCCCACTGTTGGATATAATGCTAGTACCTTTCCAAATTCTTCTAGTTAAAAATCAGAGCATGTCATATCTGGTAACAAATATAACAAACATACTCATAGTGAATCAAGATGTTAATAATAGTGGAAATTGGCTGAGGTGGGGGTGGGGAGGTACATGGGAAGTCTCTGTTATTTCCACCTACTTTTCTATAAACCTTAAACTTCTGTAAAGAATAAGAGTTCATTAACTGAAAGGATGGAAAATAATGTAAAGTATCATCTGTACAAATGACCTGCAAATTCCTTAGCATATTTAAGATTTTCAAGAATGAGACAAATCTGTTCATAATAATCACTTTACAACTGATGGTATTTTAGTTAATTTATATTCATCTCAGATTTTAAAGGCAATTTCATGGCACTTTATAGTTTATTCAAAATTATGCAACATTTTGGTGTTGCTTTTCCTCATTTGCGAGTTCACAAATGTAGAGAAAGCTGTCTCATATTATAACTTTCCTCATATAAGAGAGTGGAACTCAGCACATCTGAAAGTGCATAATATAACAGAATTACCCAAAATGATGTTCAGTTAAAACATCAGGAGATTTACTGAGAATGTGAATTAAGAGAGCTTTCCTTGACTGCAGGCCTGGAGGATTAGGTATGGATACATTTCTTTGGAAACAATCATCCCCAGTTTCGTTTTATTTTGTGTTTGCCTAGTCTTCCTTACCTAATGGATGCCAAATTAGCAGCAAGTTTTCTTAAAGTTGTTTAGGAATGTTTGGTTGATTTTATAAATAGAAATGAAAGAAATGATGGTTACTAAACTAATTTGTAAATCATGTATACTTTATGCTAAACAAGTCTTCAGTAGCTGCTTTCTAAAAATGTAATCTAAAATTACACTTGATTTGACAGCTGCCACTCTATTCAGTCAAAATATTGAAATGCCAGCCTTTCAGTTATAAGAAAATGGGAAAATTCAGGTTAATCAGCATATTTATTGAACAAAAAAGGATACATAAGTGGAATTTTTATGTCAAAATATTTCATTTTTAGTAAGAACTTATCTGGCATACCTTTGGTGGCACTAAAAAGAGTTACCAATTATTCTTGTCGCTCAAATAATCACATTTTATAATAAATGTTCATACACTGCATGGGTGTCTGAAGGAATTTCAATTGATAAAGGTTTCTATTTTCATTTTTCTCTCTCACTTTCCTAAAGAGATTGGACTGTCTACTCCTAATAGTTTTCCACAGAGAGTGTTTCCATCCATGGAAGCTGAGAAGATTTGGCTTTCATTCTTTTTACCATATGCATATTCAAGCTGGTTGAAAAGCTGTTGGATGTCATTGTTCTCACAGATATTAAAATGAAATTGTTATATTTCCTTTTTTGTTGTTCTCAAATACAAATGTGGCACCCCAGATGTCTAGATGCCTGTAAGAAATTATTTTCTGGAAAGAATTCAGTTGGCTTTAACTCACCTCAGGAACAATGGAATTGAAAACAAGTAAATGGGAAGAGATCAGGAATAAAGTGGCAAAGGAAATGAGAACCAGTTAGTGGTACAGTTATGTAACACTTTACTCCATTTAATTAAATTGATATTTATTGATTTCCTATTATACACTGTGCTTGGCACCATGGGCGATCCAAAAATCAATTGGACATAACTGTTTTGTTGTCAGAACTCAATCTACTGAGCGAGATAAGAAAAGTATATAAAACAAGGTCAATTCTAATAAGCAATGTAATTGAGCTATAGACAAAGAGTAAATTAAACAAAGGGAGGGGAGAGATTGTGTGTAATTGAATAATGTGGGAATAATTTACTAAGGATAGACCATGAAAGATAGATGGAAATTGTAAAAGTAGGGAAGGCAAATGAAGTAGAAGGAACACTATGAGCAAACTATGTAGACAAGAAATGTCTAATTGTATTAAATAAATCTAAACAAGTTCATTACAGCTAAAGGTTATTACTAATATATGTTTCTTTCCACCCAACAGTTCACTGAAAACACTTATAGCCATATGTCTTTGAGAACTGAATGAGTTTGCTTTGAGAATTATATTGCTATTAAATTATTTACCCATTTATGCAACAAATGTATTGAGTTTTGGGGGCCTGCTCTGTAGTCCCCCAAACAGAATAAATACTAAAAAATTGAACAAAATTGAATTTAATAGGTTCCCTACAGGGAAAATATGAGAGAGCAATAACACATACAACTGGTAATGGATAAATGTGTTAACTAATAGTTGTTTAGAAAAGTGAATATTTGAGATTTTAGCCCAATTCTGAAATAATATGATAGCCTGCTACAATTTTTATGGTGCTGGCAGAAGACACAAAAATCCTGGGTCAGAGATAAAGGACAGTTTATCATTCATAGTAATAACTAAAGGAAGAATACCCACCTTTTCTTGCACTAACTCCCCAAGCCATTATTGTCCCAGAGTGACACCAGTGGAGCCATGTGACAGTTGTATATGTGGTAGATTGTATTACAGGAGAGGAAACCTGAGCTTAGGGAACCCAAATCTTTCATAATGTGCACTAAGCATGCCTACCCTTTGTTTCAAGATAGTTAAAAACTATCTTGATCTAACGGGGCTGTTGTTATACAAACATCATTAAAAAACAATCCAAAACAAAGACAGTCAGTCAGTGGCTCTGCTTGCAAGATATGCAGTAATGTGAGGAACCAATGGAGAATTGTCTTCCAACAAAACTAGAATAAAGAAAAGGAAATTACTCTTTCTGACTAGACAGCAGAAGGGACTAATGTATCATAGACACATTAACAGTTGAGCTGGCTCTTGACATTTAAGTAGCTATAGAATCATAGGTAAGGATATTATAGGCAGAAAGACTAAAGCCAAAGGTATGGTGATGGGAATATCAATAGCATCTTTGGTGAAGGATGGTATTGTTGAGGGAAGTGTGGATAAAGAGGGAAATGCAGAGGTATTAATTTGAACAAAATGTGAGGTAGTGCTAGGTTATGAAGGTAATTGAATATTCTGCTAAATAATTTGTTCTTTCTATAGAAGTGTTAGGGAGCCATCAAAGATCTTTAAGTTAGGCAAGAATAATATAATGTCAAATGACTTAAAGGGGAAATATTGATAGCCTTTTGAAGGAGGACAAGAGATAATTAAGACTAAAGTCAGAAAATAAAAAGTGTAAGGGGGTGACTGTGATAAGACATAAAGGTCTGTATATATATTGAGAAGGTTGCAGAGATATGTGAAATTTTAGTTGGTGGGACTTCTTGATTAATTGGATTAAGGGCATGAGGGTAAAATTGAAGATGCTTTTCAGGATCTTAGCTCCGTGAGAGAGAAAATGATGATACCATCAACTAAAAGAGGCAGAAACCAACCAACCAAACAACAAAACACACAAGAGAACTCTATATTAAAGGGGAAATTTAAGGTCTATTTTTAGACACATTTATTGTCATGTGCCTGGGAGACATCTAGCTATAGATGTCAAGTACATAGTTTCCAATTTAATTTTATCTTGAGCTAGGGGAGAAATGGAGTCTGTAAAAAGGACCAGCTTTGCAGACAAACTTTCTATGTAGTTGCACAGGGCATCACTGGAAAAAAGGGACTCCCACTATGCTCTGCCACTACTGTCTAGACATTCCTAACAGTATCTCAACAAGGAGCTCTGTTTTTTCCATTCAGTACTGGCCCCACAAATTATGGAGCTAGTCCTTAATGCAGATCTTAATTTGGAAGGCAGTACTATATTAGTAATATTTTAAGTTATTGGAGTAAATGTGCAAAGTATAAATATAAATTGAAAAAAAAGAAAAGAAAAAGAACCAAATTGTGAACGTATATGAATGATTGGAAAAAAAAAAAGTCAGTGAAGACAATCGTAAGTGATCACCATATATTTTTGGGAGAGGGGATATAGTCTAAGCTATCATCATCCTTCCTCTGAGCTACTTTTTTACAGTAAAAATCTGTAAAGACCATTCTTGCTCATCATTCATTCTTTTTCACATGTGAGACATACTGTTCTTTTCAAAATACAAATTGATTCTGTTACCCTCAACTTCCATAGTATAGAACCCCTTCAATAGTTACCATTGCTGTTAGGCAAAAGAAACAAGCAAACAAAAAAATACTTATTCTGACCTACATAGCTCTTCATGGTGTAGCTACTAACTCTCCAGCCTCATTTTATATGTCTTGCCTGCTCAGACACTCCACATTTTATTCAGTGCCTTAAACTAATCTTCCTTGCTAATTTTTTCTTCCACACCAACTTTGCTGTTCTCTCTGCTGGGAATACTCTCTCCCTTGGCCCCTATCCACATCTACACATAAGTCCATTCTTACTTTTCAGATCTTATTTTCAGCACTAAGGCATCCAACCCCTACAGCTTCTTCTCTCACCAAAGATAGGTCAAGAGCTCAGTTTTAACCCTTTCATAGAACTCTGAATCATTCCAATTAGTATGTCTCAAAATTTATATATTTATTTTAAATATCCGTTTAATGTCTGTCTTTTTCTGTGGAGTTTAAACTCCACAAGGATAGGCACTGCTTGTGGTTACAAGCATAAAACCTGATGCATGCTTATTTCTTCTTTCAACAAATATTCCTAAAAATAATACTGAAGTACTGATATGTGCTATTCAAGGTTCTAGGAAAGTGACACCTAATGAAAACCAACACAAACTTCAAAGGATCCCAGCTATGTAGCTTATATTCTAACAAGGAGGTAAAAAGGTAAAAACATAAAAAATAAAGAAATAGAATTCTATTTTAGAAATTGGTAAGTCAAACTGAAAAAAAAAAAAAAGGACAAATAAAGCATGGTACGGTATGGCAAATCTAAAGTTCTTTGGTGGGAGCTGGAAGAGCTAGTAACATCAAATAAAGTGATAAGTTTAGGGCTCAATGAGATGATGTTTGAGCAGAAACCTGAAAAGATGAGAGGATAAGCAGTGCTGATATTAGGAAGATGGTAAAGAGCAGAGGGAACGGAGTGCAGAGGTGCTAAATTAGGAGCTTGCCTGTAATTTCAAAGAACATGAAGTAGATCTACATATTGGAAATAACAGCCAGAAGAAAACCAGACAGTGAATAATTATCCTTCCAACTGATACAGTATGAGCAAGTTTAAGGTGTTTAAGTATAATTAAAGGTTAAAACTCTACCAAACTTTGGGGACATAATGCATAAGGATGCCATTGAATATTTTAATAAAGTAATAAATATTATAGTACCAAACAGAAAAAATTAATAAATTAGTAAGTTATAAGTATATTAGTAATTTTTTGAAAAAAGTTAGACAAGCTTATACATACATATTGGTTTGTCACAATTAATAATATTAATTAATGAGTTATGATCTAAAAGTTATCAATGATTTTCTCAAAACTGATCTTCACATTGCAAATACTACAGATAATATTGCCTGATTTTTAAGTTTATTTTGGCTCATATTTGGTCAAACAACATATTTTGTTGATTATAATTACAGAAGTTTATAAATGAAACCAGATACATAGTAGTAATAGCTAAGGTGGTAAGAAGTGGTCATATTTTCTAAAAAATCTTGAAGAGAAAGCTGAGAGGATTTCGTGATGAAGTGAAATTGTGATATGGGGGGTCAGAAAGGAAATAAGGATGATTTCAAGATTTTTGAGCACCAAGAAGTTATCATCAACTGGGAGGCTTCAGAGGAGTCAGTCAGGTGGAGTGAGGAAATTAGAAGTTCACTTTTTTTATTTGATTGAAGTAGAGTTGATTTAAAATGTTGTGTTAGTTTTAGGTGTACAGAACAGTCATTCAGATACATACATATATATATATAAAAATACACACATATATATTCTTTTATATGTATACATATATGTATGCTTTTTCAGAGTATATATCTTTTCCTTATAGGCTATTATAAAATATCGAGTATAGTTCCCTGTGCTATACTCAGTAGCACAGTACATCCTTGTTGGTTACCTATTTTATATATAGTAGTATGTACATGTTAATCCCAACCTCTTAATTTATCTCTCTGCTACCCCTTTCCCCTTTGGTAACCATTTGTTTTCTATATCTGTGGGTCTATTTCTGTTTTGTATATAAGTTCATTTGTATCTTTTATTTTTTAGATTCCACATATAAGTGATGTCACATATTTTTCTTTGTGTGGCTTACTTCACTTAGTATGATATTCTCTAGGTCCATCCATGTTGCTGAAAATGGTATTATTTCATTCTTTTTTATGGCTGAATAATATTCCATTATATATATATATATATATATGTATGTATATATACACATTTATATATAAATATATATATATAAATATATATATCACCTTCTTTATCCATTCATCTGTTGATGGACATTTAGGCTGTTTTCATGTCTTGCATATTGTAAATAGTGCTGCAATGAACACTGGGGTGCATTCACCTTTTTGAATTATGGTTTTCTCCAGATATATGTCCAGGAGAGAGATTCCTGAATCATATAGTAACTCTATTTTTAGTTTTCTAAGGAATCTCCATACTAAAAAAATTTCCTAAAAAGTCTGAACTCAGTCTTCTCCTTCTCCTTTTTACTCTAAGGACTTTTCTTCTCTTACTATAATAAGGGTCCAATGTATCAGGTAAGTAAAATCACAAGGATATTAGATATATAGTTAGCTATAAGGAGACTGCGTACTTTTATGTGTTCATTCTTTTGGATTTCTAATAGCTCTAATGAACTCAAAGATTTCAAACTGACTTAGCAACATTACAGCCAATGGACTGATTAGACATATACTTTTCTCTTAAATACCAAAATATTCATAATTCATTTTTATTGTCTGGGCAGTTGTTTTCAGTGCTTCAGAATCCCAGAGGTAGTACAGAACATTCTTGATGGGGAAATCCAGGCTTTTGATTAGACACCTAGCCAGTTACCCCTCTTCACCCATCATCCATGTACAATGCTTTTTAAATTATACAAAAGAATATAGACTACTGGACAATACAAAAAATGTTTTTATAATGACAGGAAATAAGAACAAAGTTGGTTACATGCCTTTATCACTATTTCTCTTTCTTGTAGCAGGAGACTAGTGTCTTATTTTAGGAAGTGTTTTTTTGTACTACATAGGTGTCAGGAATGGACTAAATGTCCCTTAAGAACTCCTTCTACTCAAACTCATTAATAGAAAAGCCAATACTTTCATATATGTAACAGGATAAAATAACCAGCTCTTTGGGAAAGTATTACATAATACATCCTTAACAATATGTTTTGTCTCAATCAGAAGATTACAGTAATTAAAAGGTAGAGAAGATCTGTATATACAATATATTTTGGTGTATAAAAGAGAACACTATTTTTTGGAATAAAATGCCATAATCATAACCTAATTTTAAACGAGATAGCCTATCTACCTTCAAATGCATGGCACAAAGTCCACCTTGTAAAAGAAGCGAGGTAATACTGGTGAATGTGTTTTCTTTATGATCTGGGATCATGTTAATATAAAAGAAAAAACTTATGCCATAATGAAATAACAGATTTAATAAAAAAACTACCACATATAGTTTTTGGCTTTTTAGATTCCACATGAGTGAGATCATACAGTATTTGTCTTTCTCTGTCTAACTTATTTCGCTTAGCATAATGCCCTCAAGGTTCACCCTTCCTTCTTTCTCATGCCTGAATAATCCATTTGTACACCACATCTACATCTTCTTTATCCATTTATCTGTTGGTGGACACTCAGGTTATGCCTATATCTTGATTATTGTGAATAATATTGCAATGAACATGGGAGTGTCTATATCTTTGCAAATTAGTGATATAATTTCCTTTAGATACATACTCAGAAGTGGGATGGTTGGATCATATGCTAAATCTATTTTTAATTTTTTGAGGAAACTCCATACTGTATTCCATAATGGCTGTAGCTTTTCATGTGCTATTGTCCACTTGTCTTTTTTAGAAAAAAAGTATGTCTGTTTAGTTCCTCTGTCCGCTTTTAAACAGATTTTTTCTATTGACTTGTATGAGTTCTTTATATATATTTGAAGATTAACTCATCAGGTTCATGATTTGAAAATATCTTATTCCATCCTTTAGGTTACCTTTTCCTTTTGTTGACTGTTTCTTTGGCTGCACAGAAGCTTTTTAGTTTGATATGCTCTCATTTATTAATTTTTCTTTTGTTGCTTGTGCTTGTGGTATCATATCCAATAAACCATTGCCAAGGCCAATGTCAAGGAGCATTTCCCAATGTTTTCTTCTAGGAGTTTTATGGTTTCAGGTCTTATGTTTAAGTTTTTAATTCATTGGGAAAAACTTTTTAAATTTGTTATACCATTCCTATCATGAATACATTATAAACTCCTTTTATATCTGAAAAAAAACGGAGCCTCAAAAAGTTAAGTGACTAAGCCAAGGTCACACAACTGGTAAGTGGCAGGATTTGAAATCCAGATAGTATTCAATCCCATCAACTTAACTGCTACTACACTGAGTAACAGAGTGAGAAGAAAAGCCAAACCATGAAGTACAAAGATGAAAGAAGTTTATGAGAATATGTTTTCAAATTTTAGTTACTACATATTTACAAAAACAAAGCAAAATCATATTTCCAAATTTTTAAAAATTAATTAATTTATTTATTTTTGGCTGCATTGGGTCTTCGTTGCTGCGTGCGGGCTTTCTCTAGTTGCAGTGAGCGGGGGCTACTCTTCGATGTGGTGCGTGGGCTTCTGGGCTTCAGTAGTTGTGGCACACGGGCTCAGTAGCTGTGGCGCACGGGCTTAGTTGCTCCACGGCATGTGGGATCTTCCTGGACCGGGGCTCAAACCTATGTCCCCTGCATTGGTAGCCGGATTTTTAACCACTGCGCCACCAGGGAAGCCCCATATTTCCAAATTTTAAAAATTCAGCTTCACTGTTTTGCTATTTGTTGAAATTTAGAAAATTCTACAATTTCAGTTTAAGCAAATATGACATTCAGTGAGTATTTTTGGAGGCACTAAGATGGCATTCTACTAAACTTGGGAATCCCCAAGGTGTTCAATTGTTCTTACAAATCATATGGATTTAGGATGTAAAAGAATGAGAGAACAGTGAGCAAGGAGTTAGATATATCTGAACATATTCCTGCAATACTAAACTGCCTTTGTTTCAGAGACCCTTATTTCTTCTGCCTCTGCTTTCCTTTCTTTCCCATATTAATGCTGCAGCTTAAGCTCATTTTGACATGTGTGCATGTTTGAGGGTGCCATGGAAAGTTCTGTTATAATATTATTTACAGTTTTATTTGAAACACATATCTATTTGTTTGTTGGTTTCAGTAGAATGAAATGGTCATGTTTCTCAATTTATATCCATTGCCTTTTAATGCTTCCCTTAGCAAATCTAATATATTCACTTTATATTGTGTTCTGCAGTTTTGCAGTTCAAATGCATGGCATTCTGTTACATTCTTGAGAATAAAATCTCTCAAGACATTTAATATCTATGATTTAGACAGTGTTGTCATTATTATAGTGCTACAGTAGGAACCAATGAAAATATCAGAACACTTAAAAAGTAATTTTACATACATAATATCACCGAAAGGAGATCACGTGGAAATAGCTAAAATATTAAAACAGTCTCCAGTATGGCAAGGCTAATATTTTCTGCCCCACATCTTGCGGGATGAAACAAGTCATTTATCATATATCATGGCTCTAGAAATGCTTCAGAACCGTGAAAAACTCTGATAATAGGAGTTTATATATCTAAAAAGGGAAAATGGAAACAACTCTATACCTTAAAAATAATAGTCTATTATAATAATGTTATGACTCGATCTGGGAACTAGACCAAAATATTAAAAGATATATTATATATTTTAATTTAAGGTGGATATGTTATTAGTAAAATCAGGTTGCTGAGTAAAAGTACTGCAAATATAGAGCCATTTTAACATTTCACTTTCAGTCTCTTACCAAGAAGCAGGACTGGTGTTTGCACCCAGAAAGTGTCATTGAACCTATTTAAACAGGGCTGCCTCTACTCATTTCTCATATAATATCTACTCCTTAAACACCCCAAAATTCACTAGAACAATATTTGTTACTTGTTCTCTCTCTCTTTCCAACGATTATACAGAGTTGGTATTTTTTTTTTCTCCCAGCAGAGCAGTCGCTTCCTATGAGCCAAATGCTTGGCCCTTGGAGAAGCTAAACAAGATATGAATGATGAATTCCATTTCAATAAAAACGTGTACATGTGTTTTTTAAAAAATGATTATATAAATTTGCATATGTTCTGTAATACGTCTAGCATATGGTCGGTCTAAAATAACTTGATAGAGCACATTGGTACCAATCAGAGAAAGGGTTCTATATGTGCTTAGTCAAATTGACATAATTACAGCATAATTGACATGAATATATATGACAAGTGCTTTACCTACGTAATTCATTTGTTCACTCATTCCTTATCCCACTTAGTATTTATGAAGGTAATCTTGTTCTGTTAGACACTAGGGTTATGATGAAAACAAAGACTGACAAGATCTCTGACTCTAGGAGCTTATGAACTACCTTCTGCTTATGCAGGTACAGGTAATTTCTGCATCTGGTGATTATAATGCATTTTGGGGAAGGAAAGTAAGGGAAAAAAAACCCAAAGAAGCACTATATATATGTTAAAACTTGTCTATCACCAAGAAGTCATTATCTTAACTGTCCCCCATTACCTCTCCCTTTTACACCCAGATAATTCAATTCATACCCGAGTCACTTTTTACCGTCAGAATATATAATCACTTTTTTATATTCATATAATAAAACTACTTTTACTAGAAAATTACTAAATAGTTCTTTAAAACTTTCAGAAGTATTCAGCAAATATTACTTGAGCGCCTACTATGTGCCAAGGATAGGAGACATATACAGGTGTCACTTTTCTCTTTCCCTTCCTGGTATTGCTTTACTGAATAAGAAACAGAGAAGAGGGCACTGTGCAGGGGAATGGCACGGAATGAATAAAGATAGAGAGTAGATGGGACTACAGTTGACTTCTTTCATTCACTGCTACCTTTCACAGTATTTTGAGAGATGGTAAACATTTATTTTAAATGCAAGTACATTATAAGGTTTAGTTTGACCTGGGTGGTAATAATACAAAGACAATGAGTAATTTGTCAATATTTAAAAATAAGAATATTTTATGTAATAATCTATATTTCTGGCTTATCTTGAAAACTTGAAGTTAGCTGGCCCTAGTCCCTACAGCCAAGGCACTATCTCAGTTCCTCACCTGCCTGACTCACCGTGCTCCATCCACTTACGTCACCTACTTAGCTCCTATCGGCTAGGGTTTCCCAAAACTGCCAGATTAGAAAAACCATCGAGACTCTTGACTAAAAATATAGATCCCCAGCTCATCCTCTGGAGATTCTGGTTCAAAAGATCTAGAATAATGGTAGATTCTGAATTTTAACAAACATCCTACGTGATTCTTTGTAAACAAAGTAGCTGGGGAAACACTGTTGTAGGCATTTCAGTTTGCAACCCCAAATGATTAAGAACACACTATTAACCTCACATTAAGAGTTGGTGATCTCAACACAGTATTAATTTATGGGAGTTTAATAAGTATGTAAGCAGAAATCAATAATCTCATATAGTTCATTATATGTGAGGAGATAGATGAAAATATAGATATATACCAACATGAAAGTAATTTTTGATGTGCTTAATCTCAAGTGCCCTAGACTGATTTAACAGAGTGTCTAATGCATGATTATAGCATCTCCTGTGGGATACAGTTGGAATTTTTCCTGAATTATGTCAATATCAACCATGACTGACTGGTACAAAATTGGCTGGGAGCCCAAGCACTCTCTAAAAAAACAGAACAAGATAAAAAAAATTTACAGATGATTCTACTATGCAAACTGGGCTAAGAGTCACTATCATAGTTATAGAGCTTTGGTTTTACGTCAGTATTGATAAACATTTAGTAAGGGATGTGCTAGTAAATGATTCAAACTGCTCTCCGACATAGGAGGAAGCCCCAATTTGTGGTATTTTCAATTTCTATGATGTAAATAGTCCTGCCATAGCTAATTTCAAGCTAACAGGATGATGTCATTGAACAAGAAGTTGAGAATGGGAAGAGATGTGCCCAATCAGCTATGATGTTGGCACAAGGCGAATCCAGCACATCACATGGTTTAATGACTCCTACTATGTTAGGTGCTGAGGATAAAAAAAGAGCCTTGCTTTCCAGTCTTTCATTATGTCACTGGACCTTTATATTGTATACACATAAAAATACAAAGAAACACAGCCTTCTCTGGTATCAAATAAAGCAGTAATGATAACAGTAAAGATAAACACTATCATCCACTGAACATTTACTCTCTTCTGAGCATTATGTTAATAGTTAATTACATACAAACATGTTACATTTATACACATACAATATATATAATTAATTGAATCCTCACTATGTGCTGGACATTATCCCTAGCAATTTACCATATTATTTCAGTGGTGTCAGTACTATTTTTCTCTCATTCCAGAAACAAAATATACAACTTTTTAATGTCCTACAATTGGTAAATGTGAATATTGAATCTGAACCTAGGTAATGTGACTTCAGAGCTAACATCTTTAACCATTAATCCCACTGCCCTATTGGTACAGACAATAAATGATATTAGAGGTCAGTACAAGGAATAAATACCCAGGCAGAATGGTTAAAGGTGGATTCATGGTTATGTGACCTATGAACTCTTGCTCTCTTCAGAATTTGTAATCAATAATTAATACTGCAAATATCACTGCAAAATCAGGACAAGTCACCATATTATATAGACTGTCCCAAGAAAACCTACAAGAAACATATGTTATGACAAAACAAACTAAATTTATATGAAAACTATGATTTGATATTTTTATAGATTCACAAAATATAGTGACCATGGTCCCCTCAAAGCTTTATTAGAGCAAAGTTAATTTTTTCCAATTTCAAGTAGAAAATAATATTTCCTTTGTTTTCAAACATAAAACAACTGGACTCACTGCCAATTTATTGAGTTATTATCTTCAAAACTAAATGCTCCTTCCTCTATTTCTTCCAGCATTTAGTACTACAAGGATGTCTAGGAGAAGCCTTATTTTTCTCTCGTTATGTTAACCCCTCTCACTCTTTCTCTTTCTCTCCCCACCCCCCCACACACCTCCCCCAGTCTGGAGGCAGGAAAACTTCTTTATACTTTAAATTTAAAATATGTCTCTAGAGTCTGGACTCTTACAAAGTGTGGACCACTTTTGACTGACGTTTTTCATGAATATATTGTATACATTAAATCTGCATACTAAATCATTTCCCTTAATTGTTTTCTGGTAGTCTTAGTGTCAAAGTAGATCTAGAAGGAAAGGTACTAATGGGATGGGAAATGATTGGCAGCAGTGTGCTCCTCCACCAAATCAAGGAACCGCATAGTAAGAGTGCCCACAGCTTACACTGTGGATTGATTCTGAGCTTGCATTTTCTAAACACAGAGAGGGAGGCTAGTGGAGTAGGGAACTAAGGGACTTTATTGAACTTCCCTGTAGACTGTCCCACTCTGTTCTGGTAGTATCTGTACAATGTTTGTTCTTTTAAAGCCACTCTATCAGTTTCATAGAGAACATTTATTTTGTCTAGATTCTTGAATTTCTATTAGTATTCCTGATTTTACTCTCTTTTATGTATGTCTTTATAATTATTTTAGTGAGAAGTTGAGAAAGTCTATGTCAATTGTTTCAAAATAAATATAATTTTAAAATCTGCCCTAGGAGTTCTTAAACCATTCGGCTCTTGGGATTATTTCTAAGATACTAGTTCTGTTCTGAGGTTGTCGTCACCCTTCAGACGCTCCAAGATTGTTTATTTAGTGTGAACCAGGGCCAGATGTGCCTAAGAATATCTGCTCTAGTCCTCTGAACAGCTGTAGCATAGGGTTCTCTGTTTTGGCCCATCAAGTGGGATAAAAAGAAATGTAGAAATGATTAATAACTATAGAGCAAATACCCAGTGCTCATCTAAAGAGTATGCTAAATTATTTTATCTAATCTTCATAACAATCCTAACACTAAGGAACTATAATTGTGTCTGGTTTAAAGATGAGAATGTTATGGCTTTGGGAGTTTATGTAATCCACCCAGTAACAAACTAGGAGACTCAAAGTCAAATTTAGAACTCAATTTTTGCCTAACTTCAAGAGATGGACTCTAATTTACATATGTAAGTGATGAGTTTGTACCAATACTAAACACTAACATAAGAAAAGACACACAGTAAGGAGAGTGCTTGTATATTATTTTGGCTAATAGTCTAGAAAGCCCCATAATAGTCAATTCTACCAATAACAGATTAAAAATTCTTTGGGGAAAATATAAACTATTTTGATAACAGAGGTTATTTGTTAGTTTTTATCTAAAAATCGTCTGCTTATTTTTTATGAGGCATATATTTAATAAAATGTTGTCAGAGGAGAGAAATTTTAGAACTCGAACCTTACTAAAAATCCCTAAATACTCAAAAGTCAACTTCAATCTGTATACCACCTTTTGCGTATTATGATCAGAGAAAATATTCATAGGAGAGAGGAATATACCATAACACAGGCTTTTTTTTCCTTTAGAGATCAGAATTATGACAGCTCTCACCGCTCATGGTGGAAAAATCTAATTTCACAGCCAGTTTCAAAATCCTGCTATTTCAGCAGAGCTTACAGAGATATGTGAATGAGTAGAGTCAGCCCTTATTGTAAAGCAGGTATGAAATCTACTTTCATATATCCTTCTGTGCAACCTTTATTGCTAATGTTATATTTCTTAAAATAAATGGGGTTTCTATGGTGCTGGGACCCCTAAAATTATTAAGATTCTGTAAGTGATATACATATCTGCAATGGCTAACGCCTCTTGCTAGAGGATCATCATGAATGCCTCAATTAAAATACTGAAAAGGTGCATTCTCATACAGATAGAATGAAAGTAGGGTAGACAAGGTAGATAGGAGCTGAAGTATACTAACATTTTATTTGAGAAGCCTGGAAATTGAAATTATAACCTTTTACGTTTAAAAATTGGGAGTTTGAAACTTTTCCTTAAATTTCTTCATTCTGAACATAGCAAAATTTTGAAGTAGGTTTCCTTGTATTTACAAGGAAAAAATGTCTTCAGGTTCCTATGAAATAAATCAAAAATCTAGATCCTTCACATTTTGCTCTTCAATAACCTAAAAGGAATGTGGACAAATGATATATCAAACTCTCAGTAACTGACAAGTTTGAATGGTCAGATTTAATTTTTGTCTACTGACATGAAAATACTGTTAAATTACATCCCTAATGGACATGGCTGAAGGATTTGTGATATTGCAAAAATAACACAGTGCCAGAGTGGATAATATTCATAGGTTTATCAATGCTCAAACTAATATCTAAATCACACGAGTGTAAACTATATTTAATCTCTAAATATTGCTGTTATTTCTAATAAAGTTGACATATAAATCCACTTTTTTAAAACTAAGAACTTAAAAAGAAGCATTTATATTACTAAATACTTAAAAATTTGGTTTTACTTTCCTAATACTAAATATATTCTCTATAATTTATTTATCAGTAGATATATAAATAAATAGTAAAATCTTGATTTACTGTAATCTTTAACCTTATCTTAGGAGAGAGGTGTCCCTGATACGACTCAACTAAAATTATTTTCATTTTAACACTAACAATTATATATAAGGTAAATGTTTCTAGAACCTATATCTAGGGGCTGTATACAGAAATTAAAGTAGAATATGTAATAGAAGAGTACATTATATGCCAAAATGATACTTCTACATATACCCGCAGATGATTAAAACAGAGTGAACAACGTCAATCAATCAAATGTAGTCTGTGATCACTGGAGAGGAAGGGCCACCAATTACGTACATTTGCATTCTTTTTCCCCACTACCTCTCCCAGTATCTTCCATACAGTGAAAGTTCATTATGTTTGTTAAGTATTTATTGAACATTCTCTATCTTTCCAGAACTATGAATAAGTTAGTATATTATTCCTTACACACAACACTACATTCTATTAATTTATATTCTAATTCTATAAAGTTTTAAAATTCATTTTGTAAGTGCCACTGGAGCACTTATTCACTGTCATTTCAACAGTAGCCTCAGTCAATTAACACCCTTTTGTGCATTTTGTATATTCACCATGACAGAATAGATCAGAGATCACAAAACAAATAGGCACACTCATATACACTGGGATCCGTGAGAAAGGTGATAGCTGCAGACTTTGTCCCCAGAGATGTACACTTCATTTCATGCTAATTCAGAAATGCATCCTGAGGCTAATGGACTTCAAGTTGAAAAAAAATACATGATTATAGATAACTTCAAACATGATAAGAATATCTGGTACCTGACTTGCCCTTCTAACATGAACTCGAAATTTGACAAAATATATAAAAGAACTGTTTGTCAGATATTTCACAACAAGCATCATCATACTATGATCCTTGAGAGAGAAGAAATAATAAAGTGAGACTACACTTACCCCGGCTTTCTACCTAGAAAGGCAAGATGTGCCTTTTCAGATCATGACATAGCCAGGAGACACCCAAGCACTACATGGTAGTCTTGTTGAATTGAGACAGATACTGAAGTTTGGGGAGGCCAAAGTAGGTGGAATTTTAGGAGCAAAATAATAAAAAAAAGTTATGTAAATAACATTCCAGAAATATGCATAGGGGTCCCTCGAATTTTTGGATAAATCTTAAGTAGCACACAAATAGGATTTAACTCCACTAGGCCAGACCCCCCCCACAAAAAAATATGTTTCTTGATACCTGTATATCTAAACAATTTCTAAAAGCTCATGCAGGCCCCAGATCTTGAGTTACAACCGTCATAGTGGAGAGACCTTGTTCATACTTGGGGCATACAGCAGAGACCCAAGGAGAGTCATGTCTTGGTAGTAGGGATAAACAAGCTCTACAGTAACACTACTGTAAACTCACCCTTACAAAGTATTAAAACAAACAAATAAACCAACAAACTTTTAAAGGATGCAGTAACTAAACTATCCTCTAGAATAAAGTCAAGTACTGTAAAGGGAAGAAAAAGAACTCCAGACCCAAATCAACACAGAATTTCAAATGTCCAAGCATACAAAATAAGTTAAAAAGTGATTTAGGGGGGGACCTTGAAGATGGCGGAAGAGTAAGACGCGGAGATCGCCTTCCTCCCCACGGATACACCAGAAATACATCCACACGTGGAACAACTCCTACAGAACTCCTACTGAAGGCTGGCAGAAGACCTCAGACCTCCCAAAAGGCAAGAAACTCCCCACGTAACTGGGTAGGGCAAAAGAAAAAACAGAGACAAAAGAATAAGGACGGCACCTGCACCAGTGGGAGGGAGCTGTGAAGGAGGAAAAGTTTCCACACACTAGGAAGCCCCTCCGCGGGCGGAGACTGCGGGAGGCAGAGGGGGGAGTTTCGGGACCGCGGAGTAGTGCACAGCGACGGGTGCGGAGGGCAAAGCGGGGAGATTCCTGCACAGACGATCGGTGCCGACCAGCACTCACCAACCCGAGAGGCTTGCTGCTCACCCACCGGGGCGGGCGGGGCTGCGAGCTGAGGCTCGGGTTTTGGTTTTGGACGGAGCTCAGGGAGAGGACTGGGGTTGGCGGCTTGAACATAGCCTGAAGGGGTTAGTGCACCACGACTAGCCGGGAGGGAGTTCGGGGCAAAGACTTTTTCTTCCCTCTTTGTTTCCTGGTGCGTGAGGAGAGGGGTTTAAGAGCGCTGCTTAAAGGAACTCCAGAGACGGGCGCGAGCCGCGGCTAAAAGCGCGAACCCCAGAGACGGGCGCGAGCCGCGGCTGAGGGCGCGAGCCCCCGAGACGGGCGGGAGACGCTAAGGCTGCTGCTGCCGCCACCAAGGGGCCTGTGTGCGAGCACAGGTCACTCTCCACACCCCTCTTCCGCGGAGCCTGTGCAGCCCGCCACTGCCAGGTTCCCGGGATCCAGGGACAACTTCCCCGGGACAGCGCACGGCGGGCCTCAGGCTGGTGCAACGTCACGCCGGCCTCTGCCGCAACGTCACGCTGCCTCTGCCGCCGCAGGCCCGCCCCGCACGCAGTGCCCCTCCTTCCCCCATCCCCCAACCCCCGGCCTGAGTGAGCCGGAGGCCCCGAATCAGCGGCTCCTTTAACCCCGTCCTGTCTGAGCGGAAAAAACAGACGCCCTCCAGCGACCTACACGCAGAGGCAGGGCCAAATCCAAAGCTGAGCTCCTGTGAGCTGTGAGAACAAAGAAGAGAAAGGGAAATCTCTCCCAGCAGCCACAGAAGCAGCGGATTAAAGCTCCACAATCAACTTGATATACCCTGCATCTGTGGAATACCTGAATAGACAAGGAATGATCCCAAATTGAAGAGGTGGAATTTAGGAGCGAGATCTATGATTTTTTTCCCTTTTCCTCTTTTTGTGAATGTGTACATGTATGCTTCTGTGTGACATCTAGTCTGTATACTCTAGCTTCCACCATTTGTCCTAGGGCTCTATCCGTCCATGACTTTTTTTTTAAAAATTCTTTTTCTTAATAATTAAGTTTAATTGTAATAACTTTATTATACTTTACCTTCGTTCTTTCTTTCTTTCCTTCCTTCCCTCCCTCCTTTAGACAACGAATCACCCCAAATTGAGGAGGTGGTCTCAGGGAGCAGGATTTATGATTTTTCCCCCTTTACCTCTTTTTGTGAAGGTGTATGTGTATGCTTCTGTGTAAGATTTTCTCTGTATAGCTTTGCTTCCAACATTTGTCCTAAGGTTCTATCCGTCCCTTTTTTTTTTTTCTAAATATTTTTTAATTCAATAACTATATTATACTTTATTTTATTTTTACTGTATCATCTTTCTTTCTGTCTTTTTTTCCTTCTTTCCCTCCTTCCTTCCTTCCTCCCTCCCTCCTTTCTTTCCTTCTTTGCTTCTTTCTTCCTTCCTTCCTTTCCTCCTTTCCTTCTTTCTTGCCTCATACTTCTACTAATTCTCTCTACTTTTTCTCCCTTTTATTCTGAGCCGTGTGGATGAAAGGCTCTTGGTGCTCCAGCCAGGAGTCAGGGCTCTGCCTCTGAGGTAGGAGAGCCAACTTCAGGTCACTGGTCAACAAGAGACCTCCCAGCTCCACATAATATTAAACAGCGGAAATCTCCCAGAGACCTCCATCTTAACACCAGCACCCAGCTTCACTCAACGACCAGCAAGCCACAGTGCTGGACAACCTATGCCAAACAACTAGCAAAACAGGAACACAACCCCACCCATTAGCAGAGAGGCTGCCTAAAATCATAATAAGGCCACAGACACCCCAAAACACACCACCAGACGTGAACCTGCCCACTAGAGAGACAAGATCCAGCCTCATCCAGCACAACACAGGCACTAGTCCCCTCCACCAGGAAGCCTACACAACCCACTGAAACAACCTTAGCCACTGGAGACAGACATCAAAAACAACGGGAACTACGAACCTGCAGCCTGCAAAAAGGAGACCCCAAACACAGTAAGATAAGCAAAATGAGAAGACAGAAAAACACACAGCAGATGAAGGAGCAAGATAAAAACCCACCAGACCTAACAAATGAAGAGGAAATAGGCAATCTACCTGAAAAAGAATTCAGAATAATGATAGTAAGGATGATCCGAAATCTTGGAAGTAGAATGGACAAAATGCAAGAAACAGTTAACAAGGACCTACAAGAACTAAAGATGAAACAAGCAATGATGAACAATGCAATAAATGAAATTAAAATCACTCTAGATAGGATCAATAGCAGAATAACTGAGGCAGAAGAACGGATAAGTGACCTGGAAGATAAAGTAGTGGAAATAACTACTGCAGAGCAGAATAAAGAAAAAAGAATGAAAAGAACTGAGGACAGTCTCAGAGACCTCTGGGACAACATGAAACGCACCAACATTCGAATTATAGGGGTTCCAGAAGAAGAAGAAAGAAAGAAAGGGACTGAGAAAATATTTGAAGAGATTATAGTTGAAAACTTCCCTAATATGGGAAAGGAAATAGTTAATCAAGTCCAGGAAGCACAGAGGGTCCCATACAGGATAAATACAAGGAGAAACACGCCAAGACACATATTAATCAAACTGTCAAAAATTAAATACAAAGAAAGCATATTAAAAGCAGCAAGGGAAAAACAACAAATAACACACAAGGGAATCCCCATAAGGTTAACAGCTGATCTTTCAGCAGAAACCCTACAAGCCAGTAGGGAGTGGCAGGACATACTGAAAGTGATGAAGGAGAATAGCCTGAAACCAAGACTACTCTACCCAGCAAGGATCTCATTCACATTTGATGGAGAAATTAAAACCTTTACAGACAAGCAAAAGCTGAGAGAGTTCAGCACCACCAAACCAGCTTTACAACAAATGCTAAAGGAACTTCTCTAGACACGAAACACAAGAGAAGGAAATGACCTATAGTAGCGAACCCAAAACAATATATAAAATGGAAATAGGAACATACATATCAATAATTACCTTAAATGTAAGTGGATTAAATGCTCCCACCAAAAGACACAGATTGGCTGAATGGATACAAAAACAAGACCCTTATATATGCTGTCTACAAGAGACCCACTTCAGAACTAGAGACACATACAGACTGAAAGTAAGGGGATGGAAAAAGATATTCCATGCAAATGGAAACCAAAAGAAAGCTGGAGTAGCAATTCTCATATCAGACAAAATAGACTTTAAAATAAGGACTATTAAAAGGGACAAAGAAGGACACTACATAATGATCAAGGGATCGATCCAAGAAGAAGATATAACAATTGTAAATATTTATGCACCCAACATAGGAGCACCTCAATACATAAGGCAAATACTAACAACCATAAAAGGGGAGATCAACAGTAACACATTCATAGTAGGGGACTTTAACACCCCACTTTCACCCATGGACAGATCATCCAAAATGAAAATAAATAAGGAAACACAAGCTTTAAATGATACATTAAACAAGATGGACTTAATTGATATTTATAGGACGCTCCATCCAAAAACAACAGCATACACATTTTTCTCAAGTGCTCATGGAACATTCTCCAGGATAGATCATATCTTGGGTCACAAATCAAGCCTTGGTAAATTTAAGAAAACTGAAATTGTATCAAGTATCTTTTCCGACCACAACGCCATGAGACTAGATATCAATTACAGGAAAAGATCTGTAAAAAATACAAACACATGGAGGCTAAACAATACACTACTTAATAATGAAGTGATCACTGAAGAAATCAAAGAGGAAATAAAAAAATACCTAGAAACAAATGACAATGGAGACACAACGACCCAAAACCTATGGGATGCAGCAAAAGCAGTTCTAAGGGGGAAGTTTATAGCAATACAAGCCCACCTTAAGAAGCAGGAAACATCTCGAATAAACAACCTAATCTTGCACCTCAAGCAATTAGAGAAAGAAGAACAAAAAAACCCCAAAGCTAGCAGAAGGAAAGAAATCATAAAAATCAGATCAGAAATAAATGAAAAAGAAATGAAGGAAACAATAGCAAAGATCAATAAAACTAAAAGCTGGTTCTTTGAGAAGATAAACAAAATAGATAAACCACTAGCCAGACTCATCAAGAAAAAAAGGGAGAAGACTCAAATCAATAGAATTAGAAATGAAAAAGGAGAAGTAACAACAGACACTGCAGAAATAAAAAAAATCATGAGAGATTACTAAAAGCAACTCTATGCCAATAAAATGGACAATCTGGAAGAAATGGACAAATTCTTAGAAATGCACAACCTGCCAAGACTGAATCAGGAAGAAATAGAAAATATGAACAGACCAATCACAAGCACTGAAATTGAAACTGTGATTAAAAACCTTCCAACAAACAAAAGCCCAGGACCAGATGGCTTCACAGGTGAATTCTATCAAATATTTAGAGAAGAGCTAACACCTATCCTTCTCAAACTCTTCCAAAATATAGCAGAGGGAGGAACACTCCCAAATTCCTTCTACGAAGCCACCATCACCTTGATACCAAAACCAGACAAGGATATCACAAAGAAAGAAAACTACAGGCCAATATCACTGATGAACATAGAGGCAAAAATCCTCAACAAAATACTAGCAAACAGAATCCAACAGCACATTAAAAGGATCATACACCATGATCAAGTGGGGTTTATTCCAGGAATGCAAGGATTCTTCAATATACGCAAATCTATCAATGTGATAAACCATATTAACAAATTGAAGGAGAAAAACCATATGATCATCTCAATAGATGCAGAGAAAGCTTTCGACAAAATTCAACACCCATTTATGATAAAAACCCTCCAGAAAGTAGGCATAGAGGGAACTTTCCTAAACATAATAAAAGCCATATATGACAAGCCCACAGCAAACATCATCCTCAATGGTGAAAAACTGAAAGCATTTCCACTAAGATCAGGAACAAGACAAGGTTGCCCACTCTCACCACTCTTATTCAACAAAGTTTTGGAAGTTTTAGCTACAGCAATCAGAGAAGAAAAGGAAATAAAAGGAATCCAAATCGGAAAAGAAGAAGTAAAGCTGACACTGTTTGCAGATGACATGATACTATACATAGAGAATCCTAAAGATGCTACCAGAAAACTACTAGAGCTAATCAATGAATTTGGTAAAGTAGCAGGATACAAAATTAATGCACAGAAATCTCTGGCATTCCTATATACTAATGATGAAAAATCTGAAAGTGAAATCAAGAAAACACTCCCATTTACCATTGCAACAAAAAGAATAAAATATCTAGGAATAAACCTACCTAAGGATACGAAAGACCTGTATGCAGAAAATTATAAGACACTGATGAAAGAAATTAAAGATGATACAAATAGATGGAGAGATATACCATGTTCTTGGATGGGAAGAATCAACATTGTGAAAATGACTCTACTACCCAAAGCAATCTACAGATTCAATGCAATCCCTATCAAACTACCACTGGCATTTTTCACAGAACTAGAACAAAAAATTTCGCAATTTGTATGGAAACACAAAAGACCCCGAATAGCCAAAGCAATCTTTAGAACGAAAAAAGGAGCTGGAGGAATAAGGCTCCCTGACTTCAGACTATATTACAAAGCAACAGTAATCAAGACAGTATGGTACTGGCACAAAAACAGAAAGATAGATCAGTGGAACAGGATAGAAAGCCCAGAGATAAACCCACGCACATATGGACACCTTATCTTTGATAAAGGAGGCAGGAATGTACAGTGGAGAAAGGACAGCCTCTTCAATAAATGGTGCTGGGAAAACTGGACAGGTACATGTAAAAGTATGAGATTAGATCACTCCCTAACACCATACACAAAAATAAGCTCAAAATGGATTAAAGACCTAAATGTAAGGCCAGAAACTATCAAACTCTTAGAAGAAAACATAGGAAGAACACTCTATGACATAAATCACAGCAAGATCCTTTCTGACCCACCTCCTAGAGTAATGGAAATAAAAACAAAAATAAACAAATGGGACCTAATGAAACTTCAAAGCTTTTGCACAGCAAAGGAAACCATAACCAAGACCAAAAGACAACCCTCAGAATGGGAGAAAACATTTGCAAATGAAGCAACTGACAAAGGATTAATCTCCAAAATTTACAAGCAGCTCATGCAGCTCAATAACAAAAAAACAAACAACCCCATCCAAAAATGGGCAGAAGACCTAAATAGACATTTCTCCAAAGAAGATATACAGAATGCCAACAAACACATGAAAGAATGCTCAACATCATTAATCATTAGAGAAATGCAAATCAAAACTACAATGAGATATCATCTCACACCAGTCAGAATGGCCATCATCAAAAAATCTAGAAACAATAAATGCTGGAGAGGGTGTGGAGAAAAGGGGACACTCTTGCACTGCTGGTGGGAATGTGAATTGGTTCAGCCACTGTGGAGAACAGTATGGAGGTTCCTTAAAAAACTACAAATAGAATTACCATATGACCCAGCAATCCCACTACTTGGCATATACCCTGAGAAAACCAAAATTCAAAGAGAGTCATGTACCAAAATGTTCATTGCAGCTCTATTTACAATAGCCAGGACATGGAAACAACCTAAGCGCCCATCATCGGATGAATGGATAAAGAAGATGTGGCACATATACACAATGGAATATTACTCAGCCTTAAAAAGAAATGAAATTGAGCTATTTGTAATGAGATGGATAGACCTAGAATCTGTCATACAGAGTGAAGTAAGTCAGAAAGAAAAAGACAAGTACCGTATGCTAACACATATATATGGAATTTAAGGGAAAAAAATGTCATGAAGAACCTAGGGGTAAGATAGGAATAAAGACGCAGACCTACTGGAGAACGGACTCAAGGATATGGGGAGGGGGAAGGGTGAGTTTTGACAGGGCGAGAGAGAGTCATGGACATATACACACTAACAAACGTAGTAAGGTAGATAGCTGGGGGGAAGCAGCCGCAAGGCACAGGGATATTAGCTCGGTGCTTTGTGACAGCCTGGAAGGGTGGGATGGGGAGAGTGGGAGGGAGGGAGACGCAAGAGGGAAGACATATGGGAACATATGTATATGTATAGCTGATTCACTTTGTTGTAAAGCAGAAACTAACAAACCATTGTAAAGCAATTATACCCCAATAAAGATGTTTAAAAAAAAAAAAAAAAGTGATTTAAAAAATTTGACATTCATTAAAAGAATAACCTACACGTCTAAGAAGTTCAACAAAATAAAATGGAATGAAACAGAAAACTGTACTAAGGCATATCATAATTACTGATTATTAAAATAAATAAAAAGAAAATCTGGAAACTAGCCAGGAAAAAAAAGCCATATTATATATGGAGGCACAAAGAATGACGACCCACTTTTCCTCAGAAACTATGAAAGGCATCTTGGAAATGTCAAAAGACAAAAGAAAAGTCAGCCTATATGAAATAAATCAGTTCAGACAAACGAAAGCTGAAAATACTTCTTGTTTTTTTCTGCATTAGGCCTTCACTATTAGAAATGCTAAAGGAAATTATTCAACTGAAGACTATTACATGGAAAATCTGATCTACAAAAGGAATAAAGGGTACTGGAAAGAGAAAACCGTACTATAGAAACTTTGCTTCATCCATTTATTATTTCTTTAAAAGTGAATTTAGTGCCTTGTTTTATACATATATATACACACATACATATATATGTCAAAGAAGTGTGGGATTTACACTGTAGATAACAAATAAAATGTATTAAGCCACAGTACACATGTATGGGGGGTAACACAGGAGTACGCTGTTGTAAGGGTCTTATGCTCTATATGCTACAGTAAGTCTCACACATACACTATCACCAGATAGTAAAATGTGTTAAGTTGAAGATTCTCCTTTAATACTAGGGCAACAAGTAATAAAGTAAATCAAAGAGGGATAACTAAAAGAACAAATATTGGAGATACTAAGGAATATAAAATATATTCAATCCAAAAGGGTGGAAAAAAGAAAGAAGAAATGGACAAACAGAAAACAAATAGCAAGATAGTAGACGTAAATTCAACCATATTAATATATTCATTAAATATGTGTAGTCTAACAATTTCAATTAAAAGACAATGACTGTCATACTAGATAAGGCAATGATTCAACTCAGCAATAAAAGAGAAACACTACCGGTACGTGCAACACCATAGATAAATCTCAAAAAAATTGGGCTAAGTGAAAGAAGCCAAATACAAATGGTTACATATTCTAGGATTCCACTTATATGGAATTCTAGAAAATAGAAAACTATAGGGACAGAAATTAAATAAGTGGTTTCTAGGGCCTGGCCGGGATGGTGGAGGGAAGATGATTCACTGCAAATGAGCATTAGGGACTTCTAAGATGATGGAATTGTTTGAAACTTTATGTTGATGATTACATGAGTGTATAAGTTTTTAAAACTCCATGAAACCACACCAAAAAGGGTGAGATTTATTAAATGTAAGTTATACTCCAATAAAACTAACTTTAAGAGAATGAAAAAAAATCAACATCCAAGTACAGGATCTACACAAAAGACACAATTTAAGTCTAAAACTAATAATAGGTAAAAAGTAAAATATGAAAATTTTATACCAGGTGAAACCAAACATAAGACAGGTGCAATGGCTATACCACTATCAGAATGATCAAGGAGAAATTAGTAAATTGTTTAATAAAGAGTTTGCAAGTCATCAAGAGGATATAACAATGCTAAAATGGGTGTATCCAATAACAGAGCTTCAAAAATAGAAGAAAACTGTCAAAACAGGAAATATATGTATTCATATCCACAATTAAAAGAGAAGATTTTAAAACTCAAAACTGGTGGACAAGTAGACCAAAAAATTGGTAAGAATATACAAGATTTAAACAACTCTGTCAAATAAATGGACCTGGCTGACATTTATAGAACAACCAAGGGGTAATGGAGCTGGAGTAATTAGATCCATCAGCTTTGGGTCAAGAGCTACCTAGATATGCAAATTCTTTGAGACAATTCCCTCTTTTTGTGCTTGAAGGCAAAGAGGGTTCCAAGTAGCCCAGGAGGCCACACCCTTATTAAAGATATGCTGGTGCTGGCAATTGGAAGTGAAAACACAACAGTAGCCTCCCGGGTTGAGAAAATAATAATATGGCATATGGAGAAAACGTTGGCAGTTTCAGAGATGGAATGAGGCAGAGCCCAGATTGCCACTGAGAAAGAAAGAAAGGCAATTATGATGATCAGTGTAAGGGGAATCAAAATCCACGGAGAACAGATTAAGTTGGGAAAAACGTGAGTATATCTGTTACATATTAGGGACAAATGTGTAGAATGTTTAAAATGAGAGCTTGCAGATACAGGAGAGCCAGCATGACATATAAAATCATTAAAATCTAAAGCACACAGAAAAATGTTATGGTGAGGTTGACTTTTAGGTAAAAGTGAAACTAAAGGACGGAGACAAGTGGAAGGAAAATGGTGAGAATGAAATAGAAAGAAAAAAGAGTGAATTACTGGATATTTACTATGAAGCACACATCATTCCAAGCACTTTAGATGTATTAACACTGTCAATCCTCAATTTTTTTTTTTTTTTTTTTTTTTTTGCGGTACGCGGGCCTCTTACTGTTGTGGCCTCTCCCGTTGTGGAGCACAGGCTCCGGACGCGCAGGCTCAGCGGCCATGGCTCACAGGCCCAGCCGCACCGCGGCATGTGGGACCTTCCCGGACCGGGGCATGTACCCGTATCGCCTGCATCGGCATGCGGACTCTCAACCACTGCACCACCAGGGAAGCCCGTCAATCCTCAATCTTTTAAGATACATAATATTAGTATTCCCATTTTCCAGATTAAAATTAAAAAAAAGAAAAAAAATAGAACACAAAGTGTTAAATTGGAGTGCCCTGGTTCTAGAGTCAAAGCTCTTAAAATGGCTCCCTAGTCTACCTCCCTCCATGAATTACATTTTATCTTGATGTTTCAAATGGGATCTAATTTCTAAGGAGGAAGGCTTGGTGAGCCATCAGAGCAAATTGCTGCAGTGATGAGAGGGTAAAAGTCCCAGCAAGCAAGGAGGTCAGAGGAGCATAACGTTGACCTAAATTTCTCAGAATGGGGCAGTTACTTGGAAACAAATAGGAAAAAGAAAATGAGTGTGAGAAAGGAGATAAGACCTGAAAAGGGGGATTTTTACAAGAGCCTGAAGCACGCGAGGCTCAATATTAAAAGAATGCTAACCTCATTTTTAAGTTGAGGGACACAAGGTTTGCAGGAGAACGATAGGTTGGTATACATTAAAAGAATCTCAGAACACAATGACCAATATTGTTTGAATGAAAGAACAAAATCTAAGATATATGAACAAAGTGGAACAGACCTCCTCAAGCCGGGAAGAGTCTGCAGGTTCCATGCAAGCCATGGTGATGCTTCCATAGCCTTGAAGTCAGCTCTGTTACTATGCATTAGTTTTTCTAACCACCTACTAAACTGTATGATAAACAGGTTGCACGTGGAGGAAAGACTTAAGACTGTCCTAGAAGGAGGGGGGTGTGAGATTAATACAGAAGAAGGTTTCCTGAATATTAGGATCATAGACACAGAGGCATAATCTTTTTTTTTTGAGTGGTAGGGACGGCTCTGTATAGGACACTTCATTCTATCATTCCCATTCTTTGTGCCCTCCTCCAAACCCCCTTCTATTGTTTTGATTCTCTACATTGTGACCATAATCTCTGTTTCACTTAAATCCTGTTTCCTAGGGCTAACTGCAGTCTATTCCTATCCAGTCTGTTGGGCTCTCCTAATGCCAAACTTATTATTTGTCTTTAATCCTTGCCTTCCTCTTTCCTATTACTGTGGAACATCTGAACTAGGAAAATGGCCTTCCCTAAATATTTGTCTGCTCACCATCAACACCTCTCACCACGTGTGAACTGCTGGGGCACTCTGAGTAGATAAATACCAGTTTCATTCTTGGAATATCTCACTCATAAGTTATGTAGCATAACATATCCTAGATATTTAAATTATTAATACTAATTTTAGTACATAAAAATGAGCATGTGAATACTAAGAAAATTATAAAGTTAGAGAAAATAATGTATGACATCCAAGGCTAATCATAATGGAAAAGGGAGTATGAAGGAAACATATTAATTTATAAACTTTTTTCCACTTCTAGGAATAAAAGTGAATAAGAGAGTCAGTGAAACACTTATAATTACAAGTAACATTCAGCTGCAGGGAAAGAGTATACCAAAGTGAGATTAATGGTGAGGATTCTAGATTGTTAAAATGGGTGAGTATAAAAATGTTTGTACATATACTTTCTACCTGTTTTTGAAAGTCCCAAAACAAATAGAAAAATATTAAGCACTGATACTAAACAACTTAAAATTGATTTAAATTTTAATTATATATATAACAAGATAAAATTCCCAGGATATTTTTCTTATAGCCAAATTTAAGCACCAATATAAATGAATATGTAATATTTGAAAATTACATGCATGACAGGTAATTTTGAAATGTATAAGCATGAGTCCATCTGGATATATCAAATTTTTAATTAAAAACTTGGAAAAAAATGTGTGATTAATGGAGGTGTCCTGAAACATAGAATTCAGTATTCCACAAAAGGGGGGTTGGGACACAAATCTACAGAAAAATGTAGTTTTAAAAGTGAACTTTAAAGAAATGTTAGCAGACTACATTTATCCAGTGTATCCAATATAGATCCATTTAACAATATGATCGGGTGGGAAAGAAAACACTGGTTGACTAACAACTATTCAAATAAAGGACACTTGTCTAAATAAAGATTTCAACACAATCCTTTAAGGAGATTAGAATCTATAGAAAAATCTAACTCTGATGTTCAAGTTTAGTTAAAAGTTTAGTCAAAAATATATTTTTAATGTGATTAATCCACCCTACTAAGCAATATAGTATATGTTATTGACTCAGTCCAGAATTTTCTTTTCTTCCAGAAAATAAATTTGTATTTAGGTACCAATATTTCCCTATCTTAGTCATCTATTGTACCGTTTGATGCACACACATATCAGCTTGGCTCTACACAAAACCTGAGGCTATGACATTAATAGGAGGATTGGAAACCCATTCCTAAGCTGCAAGTGTCCTGGAAATCATCTTTGCTGTGTCATAGATACCACAGTCCAAGGCAAGGCTAATATTAAGAGGCCTCCACAAAATATGTCTATTGGCTGTATTTTTTTTCTTAGAAATACCAAAAACCCAAGATGATTTACTATAGTGGGTGAATTGTGTCTCCGCAAAAGACAATGTTGAAGTCCTAACCCCTGATGCCCGTAGAAAAGATCTCATTTAAAAATAGGGTCTTGGCAGATGCAATCAAGTTAAGACGATGTCATACTGGATTGGGGTGGGCTCCAAATGCAAGGACTGCTTATAAGGAAAGAGAGATACAGAAACACAGACACAGAGAGATGACAGCTATTTGAAGAAACTGGAGTGATGCAGCTACAAGGCAAGAGAGGCCAGCAACTACCAGAAGCTAGGAAGGGGCAAGGGAGGATCTTTCCAAGAAATTTTAGGGAAAGCATAGCCCTGCCAACATCTTCATTTTGAACGTCTGGCCCCCAGAACTATGGGGGAATAAATTTCTTTATTTTTTAGAAACAAACTTGTGGTAATTTGTTATGGCCATCCTAGGAAACTAATACACTTGGGACAAAAGTCTTTGTATATCCATGTATTTTCACGAAAACATCTCATTAGGTCAGAACTTTACTAGTCTTCTGATGTGAGGGAGACAATACATCATTTTCTTGGATATTTAGCATCATAGAAAGGACATGGGCCCTGGAGTTTGACAGACCTAAATTTGGTAAGTCTGAGTTCAATGGCAACTTGAGCAGTTTGTCAATTTTTTTTTTTTTTTTTTTTTTTTGCGGTACGCGGGCCTCTCACTGTTGTGGCCTCTCCCGCTGCGGACGCGCAGGCTCAGCGGCCATGGCTCATGGGCCTAGCCGCTCCACGGCACGTGGGATCCTCCCGGAACGGGGCACGAACCCGCGTCCCCTGCATCAGCAGGCGGACTCTCAACCACTGCGCCACCAGGGAAGCCCAGTTTGTCAATTTTTTGACGTTTGACACCACGGCCTCAGTTTCTCTGTGAATATAAAATAAAATAAAGTCTACTTTATAGGCTTGTTGTACTATTATTTGTGATAATACATGGCATATAACTGGTTCTTATCTCTTACTCTGCTTTGCCTTTAATAGGTTACCTTCTTTAAAGCATACAGTATCTAGATAAGTACACAGGGATGTATGGCAATGGGGCAGATTTCCATATTGATTTACAGGATAGAATAGACTGCCAAAATTATTCCATCTTTATTTTCTTGTTCTCTATGTTCTGTGACAGCTCAAGTTGAGGTTCATTTGAGGACTCTGACTTCTATCTTTAATTATTAAAGGAAATGGGATCCCTTAATTACTTTAACAACTTGTTCTCATTTGGCCTTCCTACAGTCTTTGGACAAAAGTACAAGAACAAATATTCCTCTAAGTTCTAAAAAGAAAATATAAATAAAATGTGGCAGTGATTTTCACCTATGGATCAACATGAAGTTTTCAATTATCATGACAACATTGTGAAAATTCTCAAAATGACTGAGAATTCAAAAAATGCCTAAGAACAAAGCTATATATGTATATTATTTTTAATCCAGGAATTATTTTTATAATTTTATTTTGTGGAAGAATTAGTTATCTAACAATAGTTCTGTTAAATTTAGCTAATATAAATAGCCCAGAATAACTCTGTGTGTATGTGTGTGTACCTGTGTGTGTGGACACAGGATTTGAGAAATTCTTATTCATGCTTCCCCCACAATAACCTATGAGAGGCCAGATTAGTAGAGGAGACTTAAGCAACAGTAATGAATTATAAGAAATGTTTCACAATTAGTGCGTTATAAAAGCGAGAAGAAAAGGAATGGAAGGTGGGAATCTTTGATTTCTGAACAGAATTTCGTATCTGGCACAGTTTACACAATGATGAGGGCAAAGATGTCTTGTCTGTTATTTGTTACAAGGTGACTTCAGACATTATTGTTAAGAGGCCAGGTTGGAGACTAGCTCAGGGGTTGATTTCTCACGTTTTACTATTTACTAAGGTTGGAAATTAAAGGTGTACGATGATGACATCTAACCACACACACACACACACACACACACACACACATCCTTATTTACATTTTTTCAGATGCTTATATGTATTCTCCGTAATTTACTATCAAAAAGAAAGTAAAATTTTCAAAGAGAAACTTGAAACAAAGAGACACTGGGAAATTGTGACATGAAAATATTTACACAAAAAAACTCTTAATTTCAGATATTTAGATATTGATGATTCATACTACCCATAGGAAAGAGACAAACTTTCATTTAGCTGGAGCTCACAGACCTCAGCACCCTTGACCTAAAAACAATAGCAAAAATCAGGTAGTCATTTTGCTTCCCAAGAGAGAACATGGTGGTACTCAGAATATCAGATTATCATACAGATTCATTATGGAATACATAATGCATTGGGCAATGTAAAACAGAAAAACAGCTATAAACTTCAATTACCTGACCTCTGCTGCAAAGATTAAATATTCTTTAGTTCTGGGCTTTCTTTTATTTATTTGTAAAATGCATGGCTGGAAGAAATGCTCTATATATGATTTTTTTTTATAGCATGACATATTTTTCGCCTCAAGTTAATTTTTAAACTTAGAAGTCTAATTGATCATAACTGTTAACTAAAACATACACAACTTCACCAACTTTGGTGGTAATACATAGTGTACAGTCCTGATAGCCAATTATTTCCATGTGAGGGATTCCAACTTACAGGAGCTAATACCTATCATGTATTGGGTTTTCAAAAGCATATTCAATATTAAATAAAACTGAGAAAAAGGCAAAGCTTTCTCTCATGTTTAATGATTTAAGATGTCACTGTAAGGCACCACAAAAATAACAGCAAACACTGCAAGAATCACATTACTTCTCATATTAATTGTGAGACAATGGAAAAGTCAAACTGTAGAGAAGAGCTAAGCTTTCTCACTGCAGCCAAAGCATATGAGACAAAATTCCCAGAAAACTGTTTTCTTGCACACTAAACCATGCATGTGGATATCAAGATATAGGTTCCTGCAAGTGAGAGGGAGAGAAAAGGACTCTCAAAAGTAAAGCATCAAGATATACATATTATTGTGCAAAATTAATTTATTTCAACTCATCATTAAAGGAAAAATATTTTCATTCATTTAATTCCTTAAAGAGTGAGAAAGACTGTACAATGTGCATTCGGGAAAAAACAAACAAGAATGGAGTATAGGATGTAGAAGATACCTTTTTTTTTTTATGTCAAAGGGTCAGAAAGCTGTATCATAGTGAAGATACTGCTTCAAAAATAGGCACTTCAGTAATGTTTTCCTAGGAAATACCGTAGCTTGTCATACAGTTAAAGTCCTACATTAGTAAGCATTCCAAAACAATTGGATGACAAATCCACTTAATAGTGAAATTCTCACTAGATATTGCTATTCAAATAATATTGAGGATTGACCTAGATATATTTGTTCCAGATAATATGTTTTTGAAGACAAAAAAATATGAAACAGGTAAATGAGCAGAGAGAAGAGAGTCTAAACTTCAGTAGCTTTATTAATTTGTATTTGTTCTACATAATCTGAGATGGTCGAGTCCACTTCAGTATTACTAAAGAAATGCATTTCCTCCAGTGCTTTATTCGGGGTCATACATACATGGCTTTAGTTAATTTAGAAGTGATTGTCACAATGTAAATGCAAATCAGAATGGAGTTAGGAAGAAAGAATAGGTTAACTTCAAAGAAGACAGAGACACAAACAACCCAGTCAAAAAATGGGCAGGAGACCTAAATAGACTTTCTCCAAAGAAGACATACAGATGGCCAATAGGCACATGAAAAGACGCTCAATGTTGCTAATTGTTAGAGAAATGTAAATAAAACTACAATGAGATATCACTTCACACTAGTCAGAATAGCCATCATCAAAAAGTCTACAAACAATAAATGCTGGAGAGGGTGTGGAGAAAAGGGAACCCTCCTATACTGTTGGTGGGAATGTAAATTGGTATAGCCACTATGGAGAACGGTATGATGGTTCCTTAAAAAACTAAAAATAGAGCTACCATATGATCCAGCAATCCCACTCCTGGGCATATATCAGGAGAAAAGCATAAATGAAAAAGATATATGCACCCCAAAGTTCACTGCAGAGCTGTTTACAATAGCCAAGAAGTGGAATCAAGCTAAATGTCCATCGACGGATGAATGTATAAAGAAGATGTGGTACATATATACAATACACTATTACTCAGCCATTAAAAAAAATGAAACAATGCCATTTGCAACAACATGGATGGACCTGGAGATTATCATACTAAGTGAAGTAAGTCAGAGAAAGACAAATATCATGATACCGCTTATATGGGAAATCTAAAAATAAATGATACAAATGAACTTATTTACAAAACAGAAATAGACTCACAGAAGCAGAAAACAAACTTATGGTTACCAAAGGGGAAAGGTGGTGGTGGTGGTGGGGTAAATTGGGAGTTTGGAATTGACATATACACACTACTATATTTAAAATAGATAACAAACAAGGATCTACTGTACAGCATGGGAACTCTGCTCAATATTCTGTAATAATCTAAATGGGGAAAGAATTTGAGAAAGAATATATATGTGTGTGTGTGTGTGTGTGTGTGTGTGTGTGTAACTGAATCACTTTGCTGTACATCTGAAACTAACACAATATTGTAAATCAACTATAGTCCAGTATAAAATAAATTTTTTTTAAAAAGGGAAGAAATACCAAGACCCTTACTATGCCTGTCCTGGCTCCTGCCTGCTCATACCTGCACAGAAGTTAGCAGCATATTTATTGCCTGAGCAGGTAAGCCTAGCCCCTCCTGAAGCAATCCTTCCCCCCAGCTGCTCTAAAAAATTTCCTTGGAAGGGCTCCATTTCAGTTGGTTTAGGGAGAATGAAAGGCATTCCCCTAACTTATGGAAAATGGAGAGACAAGATAAATTCAGTCCCTTTTCTCCCCATCATACTGATTACTTGTGACCACACTCTTTTGCTTGTATAGACAAGGGTCTGTATTTGGCTGGTAGAAAGAGGGTACTGTTGCAGCAATGGCTTGAGTCGTGCAGCCATTTCAAACGCTTCCTCCACAATCCTCAAAGCAGCTGATTCTCTATAGCTTCTTTTTTCTTAGTTCTATAATGTACACAGAAATATTTGGAGGACAAGAAGAGTCCTCAATATATTACATTTTATATAAAAGCACACATCCACACACAGAAAAATCAAATGCTAATTTCATATTAAAGATGAGAAACATAAATATTCAAATTTCAATTATATGCAATTATAGATGCTTGGGAGAACACAGTATATCATTAATATTCAAGAAAATATATTACCAATGAGAGTATTTAGAAGTCATTTTATAGTTTAGTATATTTATAACTCAATTACAAAAAAATAGCAATCAAGTAACACAACCAGGTTTTTGTTAAGTTCTGCAAGCAATTTTTTTCTTCCTTTCTTTCTCCATTCTCTGCTTATATTTCCTATGTGCATACTCATGTTCTCAATTAAATTTAAAACACTGTTTTGTATTTTGTGTTGTATTTTCTTCTTAATCATTAAAGTGGACTGCAAGTACTGGACACTATATGTTTTTAAAGGTAAAATAAAAACCAGTTTTCATTCTTCTATAGACAATATTTTTAAACACTTAATAGAAAACTATTTACCTATTATAAATTATATTTTAATATTTGACACTAAAATGGATGATCATGTTAAACAAATACATTTCAGCAGGAAAAAATTGTTAAGAAATAAATACAAGGACTATGTTTACATTCCTAAATTAGTCAACAGAAGCTGGAACTAATTTGCAATATAATATGCAGCAAAATACATAAATGCGTACCTGTAATTTTTTTCAAATAATGTTTAACATTGAATCCTAACATTAAAATGAAGTGCCAACAGATATGTTCCCATTGTTATTCTTGATTTTGTGAATTTCTTTACTTTGAGAAAGGATCTCTCAGCAGTTGGTAATATACTCCTTTTGAGGAATGCTCTAGATAGGTTGCCTTGGGAAGTACTTAGTTTTATCAAATAATATGTCAGTGCCAGATATATCTTATAAGAAACTTGATTTCTCTGGGAAATACGTTCATTTGTGTGGCTTTTAGATAAATCAGTTTGGAGAATGGTCAGGAGGGAAGCATTTCAGTTCTTTTCTACTGCTTTTGTTAAAAGTAATATGAGCACTGTAACAATTTCACTGAGATGAATCAGACAGTTGCAAAGGTCTCTGAAAATATACCTACACCTCTTAGGTAAAACACTGGAAACCTATGAGATATTCAGAATTATATAAAATAATAAACTAATTTCTAAAACGAATTAATGCTAAAAGGGGAGTAACTAGAACTAATATGTAGGTTTTGGATAAAAATAAAGTGCTTAAAGAATGCAGAAAACATACCTGCAAAACAACTACTCTCAACTAGCTCCTCCCCAACAGACTCAGAAACAAGTAACCAAACCACATTTGTCTGCGAGCAGAGTGAGACAACAGATTTTATGCATAACTAACAGAACAACAGAAATCCATCTTAAATGAAACTATAGAAAAAAAGCATTCAGTGAAATACGATCAGCATCAGAATAAAAAGGTTAATACAACTAAACATAAAATAAAAAATTATTAATAATGCATACTGATAATATCATTGAAATAAATATTTGACTTACAGTTTTATCAAAGGTCATAATTGAAAGAGGAGGGGAAAAATTGCAATAATATGAAAGATTATGATTTATAAAAATTAATCTATAAATAATAGAAATACTTAATTAATAGGCAATCAAACAAGAAATTGAGAAGAATGGATAATAAAGAGAAAACCGACTTTTTGCCTAAGAATAAAATGTAGATGTCAAAATAATAAAACTAAATATGCTTAAGATTTAAATACACTAGAAATAATACATAATTCATCATGTTAGAAGACTAGAATATTTTTTCTTTCTTTGAATTTTTTGAAATACCTAAGGAAAAAAGAGATTATGACTAAAAGAGAATTTCTCAGGCAGTTAAACTAGCCATTTCCCTTTGTTTCTTTTTTGAAAATTCAACTGATAAAATACTAATTCGAGAAACATAATAAGGTGTAAAACATAATAAGGTGTAGAAAGACAAAAGGCCTTAGAAAATTAAGGAGATTATTTTATTCAGGCTATTGCAATAAGAAAAATGCTCATTAGTAAAAAAAAAAATCACAAAGAATGGAAGGAAACCTGGGTTTCACAGAAGCAGGTAAACAAGGGAGCAATATGTGATGATTAATATATGTGTCAAATTGGCTAGGCTACTGTAACCAATTGTTTGGTCTAATGCCAGTCTAGATGTCGTTAACATACTTTTTATATAAGAATAACATATAAATTAGTAGAATTTGAATAAAACATATACCCTTCACAATGTGAGTGGTCCTAACAAAACCTACACATGGATGTTTATAGTAGGTTTATTCAGAATTGCTCAAACTTGGAAGCAACCAAGATGTCCTTCCGTAGGTTAATGGATGAATACACTGTGGTACACCCAGAGAAAGAAATATTATTCAGCTCTAAAAATGCACAACTATCAACCCATGAAACTATATAGGGAGATCTTAAATGCATATTACTAAGTGAAAGAAGTCAACCTGAAAAGGCTACCTATGGTATGATTTCCAGGTATGGAAGGTATGCATTCTGAAAAAGGCAAAACTATGGGGACAGGAAAAAGATCAGTGGTTGCCAGTGGTTAGAGGGAAAAGAGGAGGATGGATAGACAGAGTATATCGGATTTGGGGGGCAGTGAAAAAACTCCTATGAAAAGAGCACCTGTATGATAACATAATGATGGACACATGTCATTATACATTTTCCCAAACTTATACAATGTACATCAAGAGTGAACCATAATGTGAACTATGCTCTTTGGGTGATTATGATTTGACAATGTAGTTTCATCAACTGTAACAAATGTACCACTCTGGTGGAGGACATTAATAATGGGGAGGAAAGTGGAAATTCAGGGGTATATAGGAAATCTCTGTACCTTCAGCTCAATTTTGCTGTAAACCTAAAATTGCTTCAAAAAATCAAGTCAATTAAAAACGCTGCATATACACACTACTGTATATAAAATAGATAACCAACAAGGACCTACTGTATTGTAATAACCTATAATGGAAAACTATATGAAAAAAATATATATACATATAACTGAATCACTATGCTGTACACCTGAAACTAACACAACACTGTAAATCAACTATACTTCATAAAATAAAAAAAATGCACAAAACCCAAGACAGATACACATGTTATTAGATACAGAGTCCCATTATCAATCTATATCAGTCAGAAAAAGCAATATAATATTTAAATTATACCATTTATGAGATAAGATTAACAGTTTATGAAGTAGGATAAATTAAGATAACTAAGAACACTCTTCTTAAAAACATTGTTCTCAATGTATGTCATCTTTGTAGCCTTTGTAGTGACTTCAAAAATAATAATAAAAATTCCCATTATGTAATACTAATTCTTTGCCAGGCACAGAGGTATATTTTACACGTGTCCTTTAATCATTATAGCAAGTGAGAGAATACCATTTTCCACATTTGAGAGTAACTTGAGCAAGCCTCTGAGCTAGCCAGAGGCAGACAGAGGAGCATCTGGTCTAAGCAACTCCAAATCCCAAGCTATTAATCACCACTGTCTTGTTCTGCAGCATCAAAATATTTTATTTCTGAATTCAGTGCAATAAAATAACAACTAGTGCACAAAGGAAATTTTAAAATGGTCTGCTATATAAGAGCTAGCTCACCGGTAATTAGAGAATACAGTACAATACGAAACCTTAAATCCAAATGACTAAAGAATTATTGAAAAGAAAACATGCTTGCATTTATGTTCTCTTTAATAAGAAAGGAAGAGAGACACTGTTGTACTAAAAATACATTTTAAAGGCATAGAAAAAGTGAAAGATAAAAAGGTTTTAAAATGGAAATTATTAAAAAAAACACTGGAAAATGAAGAAAAGATCATTTAAAATGGCTAAATTATTTGGAAATTCTCCCACGTTTCATAAAGAAAAACACAGAATAATAATTTAAAAAGAGAACTGATAAGGTACACACAATACTGGCGATGTATGGAAGAATATTATATGCCATTATTTGGAAATATATTTGTCCTTTAAGAAGAAATAAAGGTGATTAAATAGATAATCTAGAGCTTTTAAATAGGAGAGGGGTCCATTTCAACATGCAATAACATGAAATAAAACTACCTAAGACCTCTTTGTCATTTCACGAAATTTCTCTAAGATTAGTATTTAAATAACCTGTACAGATTTACATTTGTAGACAATTTCCACATATATACCTTGGAAAATTTGATCAGAATGGATAAATATCTATTTAAATCCAGCTATTAAATAGTTCTCAAATAGATGCTATACATAACATAAAACACACTAACGTGTTTGAAATTGATTAATTCTATTTTCTATAACAACTTTCTAGAACGGAAATCATAACGTTTCAAAATTCGAAACTATATCTTTGCTGTGAAGATTTGTTAGATGTGTACGCTAAAGGAAAAGTCTATCTTTCTGATCTCCACCACAAAATAAACCATCAGTAAAACTTTCATGGGAATGGTTAAGTAACAGCAGTATAGGGGGGTGCTATGGCATAAATGGATAAAATCCTTTACAGGTGTTGGTGACTAGTAGAAGCGTCAATTCTGTGTTAGATGTCAGGTTTCATAACAAAAGAACCCTTAGCGACACAAGTTGTAAGAAGGGAAAAATAAGTAATCAAGTGCAGGTTAATTTAATCTAAAATTTAAACAAAATGGAGGACCTTCAGAGATCTGCAGTATAAAGCTGATTATGTCAAATAAGAAAGCATGAAGTTGAAGAGATGGATGCTTTGTCCTTATGCTTTGATAATTGTCACAGAACAGCAAGTTGTTATGCTGGGAAGGTGATAATTGCAACTAATAATTATTAGAAACTAGCTACCGCACTAATATTTATGAAAGAAAGGATCAAGCCCTAAAGAATCAGGAGTTCTTCAGTTCAAAACAAATGTCACATACTTAGATGGATGAACTCCAAAGATCTTTCTAACAAATATTCTGTAAATCATAGAATCAAAGAATTCTGGAACAGGAAGAGAGCATGCAGCAATCAAGCCTAAGCTGGTTGTTTTCTATGTAATGATAATGAGGATATAAGATGTGACTTAAGTTTGCTTTTGTCACAGATCCATCAATTACTAGCAATTTAAATAAACCTGTATCCGAAAATGGTAATGAGATGACAGTGAAAATGATGGTTTTTGCTGTATTCGTAAGAACCATGAAACTAAAGCCCTATACAATCCCCATCCCCAAATCTTATCCCACTGAAAATGTATTCAAACAACTTTAATCATTGTGGGTGATTTTAATTAAATCATTATTCATTAAGTATCAAAATTTACAACTCCTCTTTTCAATTAAATAAAACAGTGTGCTAAGAGATGCTGCGAGTTTAAACATTGGTAAGATACAATGGAGAAGCACTGGACCCTGAGTTGAAAGATACTGAGTTAGATACTGAGTTAGTCTTGGGGTGTATAATTATAGGCAAATAGCTTCTGTGCTACTTTGAGAGACTGCACAACTCCTATTTCAATATTCCCTAGCACTTTCATTCGTTTCAGTACAAAGAAGAGTAAAATTTTGTAATAGTGAATATTCATACATAATCCTATTTGTGACTGGTGTCCAGAGCTCAGAATTTCTGGCCAGCTAGTTTTGCAGCTAGAATAACCTTGGTTATTTCATTAGCCTCAAATCTGCATGACTTCTCATTTCATATAATAGTATTTTATTTTTACATCCTATTGTTTTGGTTATCTACTGTTGCATAACAAACCACCACCAAAGTTGTGGATTGCAGCAACAACTATTTTATTATCTCTCATGGTTTTGTGTATTGATTGGGCTTCGCTAAGCAAGCCTGCTATTTTGCTGGGGGTCTCTTAACTGGTTGCAGTCACATGGCTTCTAGGGCTTGAGTCACCTGGAAGCTGGTACAGGAGGCTTCAATGTTTGTGCTTCAATCTCTCTTGTTCTCTCTTCATGTAGATGAAGGGCCCCTCTCTCTCTCTCTCTGAGTGACCTTATATATGGTGTCTGCCTATGATCATCCCAGCTATTTTTTTTTTTACTTCACCCAAAACTCCATCTCAGGTTCGAGTCAGCACCAGTGTACAAAGGCCAAGTTTTCAGCAGCAAGCTTAGATTCAATACAGGACGGACTATACAAGGGCATGACTAATGGAAGATGTTGACTCATAGTAAGGTCATATTTGGAGGCTAACTACCCCCATCTACTTTAGATTTAAAATGAGAACTTACTAAGTTCTTTATTCAAACAATAAGAGTGTGGTGGGGACATTGAGGCACTTGCCTAATGCATGAGAGAGGTGAAAATGACTATGAAAGGAAAAGCTTAATGGCTGGTTTCTGACCTTTTCTCTAGTCTTCAAAACATCTGAGCAGTTACTTTTTAAAAATTCTTGAGTTTACATGTGGAATCTAAAAAAAAAGGTACAAATGAACTTATCTACAAAACAGAAATAGAGTCACAGATGTAGAGAACAAACTTATGGTTACCAGGTGTAGGGGGAAGTGGGGGAGGATAAATTAGGAGATTTGTATTGACATATACATACTACTGACTATAAAATAGATAATTAATAAGGACCTACTGTATAGCACAGGGAACTCTACTCAATTCTCTGCAATGACCTATATGGGAAAATAATCTAAATAAGAGTGGATATATGTATAACTGATTCACTGTGCTGTACACCTGAAACTAACACAACATTGTAAATCAACTATACTCCAATAAAACTTAAAAAAAAATAAAACTCTTCTTGAAACACTCACTCGGGCATTTATAGGACCATAGCAGATTCAAGATTCATGAGAATTCAGTATAGATAACTATGTACTAGAACAAGCACCTATACCTCAATGTTAAAGCTGTTTATTTAGTAACAACTATCAGGTATTGACAAGATTCCATTGCACCCAAGAATGGAAGCTAGCCATGTACCACTGAAGGCGCTTCATATATGGAAAGTTATAAAAGCTGACAGTACTCTGGAGCTGATGACTTGCCCAAACTGATGTAGTCTTTGCTCACCCAATTTCACTTCTCATTACCATATGTGTCCCAAGTAAGGCATGGCTGCACATTGGGAAACTGCCTACAACGTATGAGATTTTTCAACTATGCTATTACTTTTTTGCCATGTTGCTATGTTTTGTCAATTCTGTATTTATTCTCACAGCAAGTAACATGGGTTCTGGATGAAGCCTATTATGTTTTGTAGCTTTAGGGTCAGCATGACCAAAACACCATTGGCAGTTAAAGAGAATGTGTGAGTACAAATTTCCAACTATTTTCACACTTCTCCTCACTTTATTCTCTTACTCTTGGACACAAGCCAAGGAACTAACTCATTAGCTGGAACACTTTCCTTTGGGACGGATATAATTTATAGATTCAGTGTCACTAAATTCTCTTGGACAATAGCATGGCTGCACTACTTCGAGAGTGTCTGTGTCAGAGGCAGAGGGAGTGAACTCACTTTATTACTCACTGCTCTTGTCACTTAGACTCATGTCTTCATCCCATCAGAAGCAGGACAACTAATCTGGAGCTTATTTAGTTTCTATTCTGGAACTAATCAGTGCTGTAAGGCATCTTATTACCAGCAACTCAAATACTTTAGTAAACTTAGAAAGGAAAGACAAGGCTAGGCACTGACAAACCTGCTTCCTTTCCTTTTTGGTCAACAGATCATTTCTTCCATCTTCTTTGCTCCTATATTGATCTAAGTGACAAACTGTTGTCATGGAATAAGAATGGAAATGATGTGTCATTTCAGGGAAAAATGATAAAAAATGAACATATTTTTCCATTGTCTCATTCCTTATTCTCTGACTGTATAATTCTAGATTAATCTTGAAATTGCAGGTTGAAGTTTGAGAGAACTTAGGGCCCTGAATCAATGTTTGCAGAAGACTCCCTTCATACCTTCAACACATACACTGTCCTATGCTGGATAGTCAGTAAAAGGACTAAAAAATGATATTTTATTGCATTTTGCCACTGAGATTTGAGGGTTTATCTGTTGCAGCAGCTAACATTATAGACCTTAAATAACAGAAATTGGTATGTGGAGTTCTGGTGTGACAAAAAATTTAAGTATTTGGCTTTACCCTATTGGGCAGCAAGAAAATGAGATTAGAGGCTATAAAGATGAGCATATGTGTCTTTCAGTTGCAGATATTTGGAAAAAAATGTTGTCTGTGATAACTTAGGAAGCAAGCCTCAAGATTGTATATGTGGCATCTTCTGAAAGTGGTCAGAATGAAGTTTTAACGTGCATGGGTGATTGCTAGCAATCTGACAGGGTCGTAAAATAAACAGCTCAGGACAAGAAGGATTGGTTTCTAAGCCAATATGAAAATACTTTCCTAGAGTCTATGAATTTAAAGGCTTGATGGTTAGAAAACTCTGAAAAGTAGGAAATAAAAGATTGAAAACATTGTTTATGGAGATAAATTTTCAGAAGTGGGAACAGTAGGTGGTGCATTATTGCCATTACACTCTGTATGGGGGGCAGCACGATATTAATATTGAACAGAACTAAATGTCAGATTCTGTGAGATGAATGATCCTTTAACTTTGGGGTGTGGGGTTAACAAGATGAATGATTTGGGAAACATCAGTCCCTTCCCTAATGTGATCACAAACTGGGTTCCAAGACTATTTTCAGTTTCTGCTGTAAAATGGTACCAGTCTTATCCTCCACCCTTGTTTCTTCTCTTCAGCATTAATATTCAGTGGAACATCAGCCCCTCTCCTGCAGTGACTGGGACTAGAGTCCAAGCTTTCTAAGTGTCCCCCTATGACTTGTCAACCAATGGTGCTCATCCCTGATCTGTCAGTTCAGCATTCACCAAGGATTACTGCTTCAAGCACTCATCTCTAGCCCATTTCCATGGAGCAAGGTTAAGTTCTCAAATGATCTTGCTCTTCAGAAAGTTTACTTCCTCTTTGGAGGCTCGTGTGTAGGGTATCAAGTTTGGACATGTTAATCCTTACCTTTCATTAGGGCTTAAAACAACCTGCAGTGAACAGAAAGTGAGCTGTGAATACTGTATAATCTGCAACAAAAAAAGTCTCTCAAATGCCCCTGAAAATTTGCCCATGGAATATAAAAAATAAACCCCTTGAGGGCAGAGCCAGGGACAATGGGGTAAGAGGAGAGATGAGAAAAATAGAACCAGAGTCTAAAATGGGAACATACTCCACCACCAAGTCTGAGAAGCCACATAATGCCTGTCCCACAATATTCTAACATGGCTAGAAATCTAATATTCTATAAATCAGTAATGACTAGCCTTGCTGACTTTCTCTAGGTGGAAGATTTCAGGGAGGTTATCCTGTTCCTGGTTCAACACTGTACACTGGGTTTGGAAAGTGCAGAACTATCCCTTTTATTTCAAAGTTTTCCAGACAAGAACCACCATACCTGCACCTGATGGAAAGGACTATATATCACCTGAAGCTCCTGGACCTTGACCTTGATGCAGTAATTGCATACTACTTTGGCTTCTCTACTTTAAGGTGAGTAATAGAATTTTATCTGTTGGAAGCAGGGTCAGCTAACTTATCCATTAGGCAAAGTAGGCACAAAGCCTATGGGCCACAATACTTTCAGATGCCCAAGAAAACGTTTTGTTTTCTTTTAAAATCCTAAGAGAAAATACATTTTTAGGTCAAAGAAAATACATAATACATAAAATTAATATATTTACCTTCATACCAATGCAGTGGGTAAAACATAACTTTAATGATTTTGAAAAGGAAGTGTCTCACGAAGGCAAAATTTTCTAAAACCCTCGAAAGTCATATTGCTGCCCTGGTGGAAATAAGACTGCAATGCGTATTTGGTGACAAAATGGCAAACTATGGTAGAGACAATGGTATGTGCTCATACTGTTATTTTTTGATTCGTGGGCAAAGAGTTAAATGATATTGGCCACTCTTCTTGCATCCAGACGCTTCTATGCTACTACCCTCTCAGTGGAGAGTAAGAGGAAGTTAAATTGTCCATTTCAGGCACAGACAGTTAAGATCACCCTGTGCCTTCTCCATCCTCTCTCTCCTTCCCCACTTAGCAGCTCAGTGGTGACTCTGGAACCTTATGTAAAAGGAGACTGGGTCCACGAAAGAATGCATCAAAGATCCCTGATGGGCCACACTACGCTTTATGTGAGCAAGAAATAATGTTCTGTTAAGTCACTGAGAATTGGAGGTTACGTGTTACCTTAGTTATGTGATGTACCCTAAATAATACCGGTGCAATTTGAATACATCAGAATAGTCTTTCAGCTCATTTTTTCAATTAACAGACAGCATCTTTGTTCATGGTACATTTTATGATAAACATACACTTGCTTTCTGAATCCTCAGTATACTATAATAAATATCTCTAAATTTTCAAAAGTGATAAAGTCATACATTTTTTCTGCCACACACAGGATGATACCTAAATTATCTTTTTTCAATCCAACCCCTAAAATAGATAACCTCAAACATACACACACACCCTAAAGAAATTCCCTACATTGTATATTTTACAAAGGGAGAAAACTCATTTTTATCATCACAAGATAACACTTGATATAACGTTTCAGTCCAACATTCCTCACCCTATTAGATAATTTTAAACATAAACAGACCTTCAATCCCCTACCTTGGGAGCTTTAGCCTCTCACTTTTTTCTTTTATACAATGAAAATAAAATTATTCATAATGACTGTACCAATTGTAATAGGTTTTGATTTAGATACTATAGGTAAAATTATTTTGCAAACTGTAAAGTGCTGAATTAACGTAATTGAGGACTATTATGTTGAAGAATAAAGACAGGTAAAACTTGCTGCCTAGTAAAAAGGCAGACCAATCTCCAACAATAATCAATTTAAACTATATTGAAGGCTTCTTAAAGGATAAGGAAAGGATAAAGTGGAGAGGAATCAAAACCTTTTGTTAAAAATTTTGCTTTGTTTGAAGATTAGTATTTTGAAACTTAGGAACTAAAACAAAAGTCTTTTCACTACAGTGAAAAGCAAGATCTGTTATTTAAAAAAGCATTATGGCCGGAAAAAAATGACACTTCATATTTTACTAGATAGATAGTAATGAGACAATATGTGTTTCTTCTTAAAATCTGAGGCATTAAACACAATCAAATATTAAGGCAGGGGAACAACAAAATAACATTTTTATTTCCCTCTTATTCTCCACTGACAGATGAACTAACTGAAATTCAGAGATAATTATTAATTTTTTCCTAAAATTATCTTGGTAGTTTTAAGGATACCAATGTGTCAACCCTGAAAAACTACATCAATGGGTAACCAATTAACTTCAAACAACAATGTCACACCCAGGATGAGCCAATGAGAGTGAGTGTGAGGGTATATTTTGCAGAGGCCATCTTCTAAAAAATTTCTCAAAGTATAATTCCATAAAACAAACATTCAGGATTTATATAAACCTGTGAAATTTACATGTGTTCCTATGTGAAAATTTTCAAATTTTATATCCTTTAACTTATTGCTTCAGTTGTTGACTAATATTGGGAAAGATAGATTTTCTGCAAGCTTGTTCAAATGTGTCTGTGTTATCAAAGACTTTTTTTCTTTGACCCCATAATAATTTTAATAGGAAACACATTATTATTTTAAAAATCTACTTCGGAATCATTTTCTATACTTTCAAATATTGTGTGTGTGTGTGTGTGTGTGTGTGTGTACACCCACCAATGTATATTTAAATTTCTGATTACTGGATATATATGAAGCAGTAAACGTAAAAGCACGTGGAATTTTATTCATTAAATAGTAGAGAATTTATGCCATTTTTCTAAAGCTTATTTAAATAATTTGATTTTATATACTTATCTCCAAGTTCTAAGCTCAAACCAAACAGGATTGTCAATTTTAGTGCACTGGCATGCAATTGCTTTGCTTATTATTCATTTATACAAATGAGCCATATCTACATACAGTGTCTACTCAAAGGAAGCACAAAGAAAGTACAGGAAAAAATAGTTATAAGCAACTATAAATGAAAATGAAAACTTATTTTAAGAATACTAGAGTATTTCATAAAACACAGATAACTGAACAGCTGTATTTTAGGAATGATTAGAACTGATTTATCCCTGGAGACATTAGCAGCAGGTATTCCTGAATATTTCTTTTCTTTATAAATTTATTTATTTATTTATTTATTCATATTTGGCTGTGTTGGGTCTTCGTTGCGGTGGTGCGTGGGCTCAGTAGTTGTGGTGCACTGGCTTAGTTGCTCCACGGCATGTGGGATCTTCCCAGACCAGGCCTCGAACCCGTGTCCCTCACATTGGCAGGTGGATTCTTAACCACTGCGCCACCAGGGAAGTCCCTCCTAAATATTTCAAATTGTCTCTTAGTCTAAATTTCTATGTTCCTAAAAGTATTATTGGTCCAGCATGGATTCATGTGCTTACTCCAAGACCAAATAATAAAACCATCGATGTTGGAAACCACTTCAATGGTAAGAGAGGGAAATCCAAAACTAGCAAAAATAAGTCTAAATTTCAGCATCTATTACAGATCCCCAAGACAAAGGGGTAGGGGAAAAGCAGAAACAATTATACTTAATTCTCTAGGTCTAGGGATTGCAAATATAGAAGAGATAATTTTGCTTGGCTCTTCCAACTTTTCTAAGTATGCAGGGAAAAGAGCATATTCAGTACTGAGCCAATCACTGGTCTACTCTGCATGAAGTAATTTTAATCTGATTTGGAACTGGTACTGTACATTAAGCATTCTATGTATGATGGCAAATATTTTTCAATGTTGAGACATTAGTAAAATTATGTAGACTAACATCTGGATAGGTTGGGTAATTATGTTCCTTGAATGACCTGGTTAATATGCTATTATGTCCTTTCATATATTTTATATTCCAATACATGGTAAAGAAAAAAAAAAATGACTGAGACAAAAATATAACCTGGTTGAATGATTTTAAAGATCACTTTCCAAAGTGTTAGCCTCATTTATAATGTATGTACATGTTTTCTATTCAAACTGATACTGTAGATTTCATGCCACTGATAAATTTGTTGAAATAGACTACGATTAGAGCTGTGAGTCACAGAATTCCAGTGTATTACAATGATTACAAGCCCGCAAGTTCATTTAAAAATATTTACTGATTCTTAATCCATGCATCTCATAGGTTGTTGCTATTTGAGTCTGTTGTCTCAACCTTGGCATATTTTTTTTAATGTAATTTAAAAAAATATTATGTAAAATATTTTAATTATTGAATAGTGATATTTATTATTCTTTTTAAATAAATACAAGCTAAATAAACCTTCTATATTTTAAAAGCTCCTTCCATATTGTTAAGACACTCTTAAATGCTGTTATTTTTCAGTCTCCTGAACATTTCAGCACACTTACTAAAGAGTATACCATACTTCTACCAACTGACAGATTCTACCTGTATCTACTTGTAGCTCTATCTAGCTAAAATACACAAAACATAAAACTTCCCATTTTAATCATTTTAAAGTACATAATTAGTGGCATTTAGTACATTTGCAATTTTGTGCAACCATCACCACTATCTAGTTCTAAAACATTTGCATTACCCCCAAAAGAAACCCATCCCTATTAAATAGGCACTCCTATTTCTTCCTCCCCTCAGCCCTTGGAAACCAATAATCAGCTTCCCATCTCTATGGATTTGCATATTCTGGGAATTTCATATAAATGGAAATACATGTGACATTTTGTGTTTGGCTTCTATCACTTGGCACAGTGTTTCTGTTAAAAAAGCAAACAAAAAAATGAGACACAACTTGATGTTCACTGTTGTAATTTAAACATACTTTTTGAAAAAGTAAATTCTTGAGCTGAGAAAAACTGTAGTACATATAATAAAGTCAGCTGATAAAAGAATATGCTTACTCTAAACATCATTGTGTGTGCGTAAGTAGAGAGAAAGCCGTTTTGATTTTGTTTCTGGTAAACTACAGCAGATGTCCTTGTTGTCAATGCCATCTTGGAATTAATTTACTATTTCCTCTTTTTTTCCCAGTCTTATTTTTCACACCAACTAGGCAGTAAGAAAATGAAAATTCACTCTCAGATGGCTTAACTATAAGACATTTTGTAATATTCCAGACTTTGGTAGAACCCTACTTATGAGCCATTTACATTTCAAGATACACAAACTATTTTGGGGTAAAAGTATAACTTAACAACTGAAAATGTAACATCCAGATAAATACAGGAGAAAATGCCTCAGAAGATAAGAAATACAACTCTGCATTTATAAAAATGTGGATAGCATTTTTTGTAACACCACCTCATTTGTGAAGAAGCAGTATCCAACCTATGCTGTCAAAGAAGTTCGGAAAGTTTTGCATTATCTCTTCTCTTTTATTTATTTCTTATCTGAGAACTTACTATTTTTGCACTTACTGATAAGACTGTGATAAGAAAAATAATAGTCTTAAAGTAATAATCATCTCTTTCTTTCTACTTTGGGAGGTTACACTTTATAATTAAAATGTTTCAAAGGCATCAATATTAGAACAGAATCTAAAACGAGATCTGTGTTCCCTGTATTCTCATCCCTAAGTCTCAGCCCTGGGGATGTAAGTCTCATACCTAAATACTGAACATAAAGTGCCATTTTTAAGTTATATTTTTTATTTCTAAATAATAAAAGTCACACAAAAGGATAAATATAATCACATATGATGGATAACTGGAAGGTGGCACAAAAAGCATCTTTCTAATTTGAAGATAAAATTATTTTGTGAGCCAAATTAATAAAATCAATGTATAAAAGTCTAAGAAAGTTACTTTAATTAATTAAAAGTCAGGGAAATGAGAGGTGATATTTCACAAATTAGAAAAAGCATATTAAAAATTATTTGAGACAGAATAAACACATACTTAAAAATTGGTTTAGGTAAAAGAAAGATCTTTCTAATAAACTGCATCAAGTCTTGAAAATAATTACAACATGGGATAATAGTTTTAAGCAAAATGCTTAGAAAAGGGGAACTCTTGTTTGTTTTTATTTCCAGTCATCATTTTAAATGAGGCACTAATATATGTAAGTGTTGCAGGTTTTTTTCTTAAATAAGTTTATTCTGTTTTGAGTCAGGAAGAATTCAGCAGGGCTTGTCATCACTTGACTGAAATGTTAGTCAAGATCATTTGATTCCGTTCTGACGTCCTGCTTATTGAAGTAAGCGACAAGTTTGCTTACACTTGCTTACATTTTTAATTTAAGATCATCAGGTTCAAATGATGATTTCTTGAACTTTATGTGGAATCATTAAGCACTAAAGTTGCTTAATGATTCTACTGGGATTATCATAGCTCCATGTTTCAAATGGAAATCATTTCTCTTCCAGCTGAATGTGAATAGTACGTGAATATGAAACATGCAAGTCTGATGGCAACTTCCACTCATATAAAGGGACTCAATCTTAAGGAAGAAATCACTGAAGGCAAGAGAGTAGAGAATCTGAAAGACTACACATTCTCAGTGGCACACATGACTTTCATATTCTACTTTACTCTAGGCCATTTTTCCTTGTACTTCAAATACAAGAGCTATCAAATTCCCTTTCTATGTAATCCAGTGTGAACTGAAGTTTTGAGTGAGGTAATTACCTCTTAATGGATACACTCACTGTGGCAGAAATTTTTGATTGTCTACAACAGCATGCCATTGTCTCCTTCCCCTTTCCTGGGTCAAAGTGTTAACTAAAAATGCATTTCCGTACATATATCTAGGTCCTGGCCAATGTGATATCAGCAGAAATAAATTATTTGAGAAGACAGTAAGAACATGTTAAAGAAAGGTGTTCTTATCCTTTCTCCGTTCTGCTGTTCGGAATGCAGATATAATAGCTTCAGCCTTGAGGATACATGTTTTACTCTAGTGATGACATAGGGGAAAGTTGGAAGTAGTTGTGTTGTCACCCTCTATTCATAACTGACTAGATGTTGATCATTTTTTATGAGAGAGAATTAAAATTCTACCTTTTATTTTTGAGTCTATGTATGGAAAGCCAAACTGTTCATAACTTACACTGACAAAAAAATCCTTCTGATTACTACTTGTTTCTTAGTTATTTTAAAAATAGGATAAAAATGTTCTATACACAATAATACTATTATTTATTCAGTGCATCCTGCACATTTGAGTATTATGAATCTGTCTAACCATGGAGCTCTGGTAATATCCATATTCTGAGACTAATCTCTATAATATTTCATCTATGTGACCCTGGGAAGATATTTAACTTCATTGGGATTGCTCATCTGTATGGGCAACATTGTATATAAAGAGCTCCTGTGTGCACACAGATATCCCTCAATACATGTTAGTTGCAAGACTTGGGAGAGAAACTGAATAATACTGACCCAAGTGAATTCTTGCCCTTTCTGAGCAACCAACTGAAAGCCACAGTAGTTCTCACAATTCTCAGTCATACTGGTTCCAAGAAGTGATGAAATATTTGGCTCTTCAAGTATTCTACTCTGAGGTAAGGTATTTTAAAGAATTTAAATATTTTTACTGAAATTTAAATATTTTTAAAAATTAAAATATTTTTACTGAATCACTTTGCTATACACCTGAAACTAACACAACACTGTGAATCAACTATACTTCGATTAAAAAAATTTAAGTATTTTAAATAAATAGCTGAAGCTCTTAAATATAGTTCCCAAAATATGCATTGCAGGATTGACAGCATCTCATCCAGAGTGCAGAATATTATGAGGAAGTAAATTCTATTAATAATGGGGAAAAAGGAGGGTGAAAAAGTGTGGTAGACAGAATTTTAAGATGGTCCCTGTATTAGTTTTGTAGAGCTGCTATATAATAAGCTACCATGACCTGGGTGGCTTAGGAGAAATTTGTTTTCTCACAGTTCTGGAGGTTATTAGCCCAAAATCAAGGTGTTGGCAGGGTAGGTTCCTTCTGAAGACAGCAAAAGAAAAATCTGTTCCAGGCCTCTCTCCTTGGCTTACAGATGACTGTCTTCATATACACAAGACATTCTCCTCAGGTCTGTCTGTGTCCAAATTTCCCCTACTTGAAAGGACACCAATCATATTGGATTAGAGCCTACCCTAATGAGGTTACTGGGGTAAGGACTTCAAAACATAAGAATTTTGAGATAACATAATTCAGCTGATAGCATACTTTAAGATCCCTGTCCCCAGTATATATGTCCTGCATTAAGTCATGCTTTTGAGTGTAATGTGAGTAGCATGGGATAACCATTCCTTTTGTTAGGTAATGTTATATGGCAAAAGTGAAGGGACTTTTCAGATCTCTTGAAGTCTGCTGACTTTAAGTTAATCAAAAGGGAAATAGTCCTGTGGGATTCTGACCTAATTAGGTTAAGTGTTTTACAAGAGGACCTAGAGGTCAGAGGCAGAAGATGCTCTTTTAAGAGCATCTTAGTTTACCTTGGAAAAGCAAATTGCCATGTTGTGGGAGAGGGCCAAAGGGCAAGGAATGGTGGGCAGCCTCTAGGAGCTGAAGATCTTAGTGTTATAACTGCAAGAAACTGAATTCTTCCAACAACCAATAAGGTAAGAGGACCCCGAGACTTCTTTGAGATACCACCCTCACCTGACACCTTGATTTCAGCCTGGTTGGATCCTGTGCAGAGCACCCAATTAACCTGCACCTAAGCTCCTGACCCATGGAAACTGTGAGATAATAAATTTGTGTTGTTTCAGGCTGCTAAAATTGTGGCAATTTGTTAAAAACAAAGCAATAAATGAACTAATACAAGAGAAATTAAATGTTTAACAAGCACATATCATGTGAAAGGTCAGACCTCTTTGGAAAAAGATTTTATATCAAGCATGAATATACTTTCCCCAAGAAAAATCCTACTTTCTGCACACACTGATAAACCTACAGATTCATGTTCAGAGCATAGGAGCCTAAGTATGTACAAAATGGATTTAGTATGTGAAAAGGGGCTATTGGGTACTTGGGTAAAAACTTGATGTTTGCCTCATACAATATATTTTGTGATCATATCAGATAATATACATATATTTTTTTCATGGACATTTTATTTTAAACACAGCAGTGTGTACATGTCAATCCCAAACTCCATATCTATCCCTCCCCTGCACCCTTCCCCCGCCCCGGTAACCACAGGCTCTTTCTCCAAGTATGTGAGTCTGTCACTGTTTGGTAAATAAGTTCGTTTGTATCATTTTCTTTTAGATTCTGCATATAAGCAGTATCATATGACATTTGTCTTTCTCTGTCTGACTTACTTCACTTAGTATGATAATATATTTTAGAATGGGGTCTTGGATGATACATACCAACATGTAAACAGTACTTATCTTTGAGATATGGGATAACCCATATCTCAGAAAGTGAGAAGAGAGGGTGAAGATAATCATAATTATTATTTTTTTGATCATAGAAATTTGTTCATTATTCATTTAACTAGTTAGGAACTTTTAGTAAAACTGAGTTTAACCAAGTGCTGACAAAGGAAAGCAAAGTTATAACATTAAAAAACAAAATCTGTACAGTGTCATTGAGAAGAAATTACAATTTATAGTACTAGATTCTAGTCATTGGGTGGTAGGAAATTCATTTTTATCTATTGTCAAAGGAATTAGGGAAATACACAGTATTCAAAGGAGTATGATAGGCTTGACTCAAATCCTGATTGGTATATTATTTAACTTCTCAACCTCTGAAATCAACACTTGAATATATCATATCATTTAGATTTATGAAAGCTACCTTATACCCAAATTTAATGAAGGCCATTTTACTCTGAAAGTATAATGTTAGTATTTTGTAAGCCTTGTTGGCATAAATTGAAATTTGAAGACAAAAATTTCTTTACTTCTCAAATATGTCTGTTACTTTGCTCATTTTTAATCTTTTTCAGTATGGCTATGGTTCTTTTTCTTAATTTATTTTTTAAATTATTTATCTTTGGCTGCATGGGTCTTCGTTGCTGGGTGTGGTCCTTCTCTAGTTGTGGCGAGCGGGGCCTAATCACGTTGCAGGGCATGGACTTCTCATTGTGGTGGCTTCTCTTGCTGTGGAGCACAGGCTCTAGGCCTGCAGGCTTCAGTAGTTGTGGCATGTGGGCTCAGTAGTTGTGGCTCATGGGCTCTAGAGTGCAGGCTCAGTAGTTGTGGCACATGGGCTTAGTTCCTCCGTGGCATGTGGGATCTTCCCAGGCCAGGGCTCAACCCGTGTCCCCCGTGTTGGCAGGTGGATTCTTAACCACTGCACCATCAGGGAAGCCCTGGCTATGGTTCTTGTTCCTAGTTTTTCATTTCACCCCACACCTCACCAACATCAACATTTTGCACTCTTACACGCTCATATACTCCAAATTTGAACCAAGAGACCATGGATATCTTAGAATGATGTCTTCCTCCCCAACTTCAGTCATGCATTGCACCCTTCTGCTTCAAGAGCTAAATGGGAGAGGACAGGACCCAGTCACGTGTGAACAGGTTTGGAAGATTCTGAAGTGATTGTTAATGCTCAGAAGTGGGATAAAACTAAGACCCAGTGAAATAGAATAAATGCCATTCCACTTTTAGGATTTTTTTCTCACCTAAAACCCTTGCTTTCAATATTTTCAAACACTGATTCTTCTTAAATTCATCACCACCTTCCTCCAACACACCCCAGAAGCAGCCACATTTTTGACTTTCTGGTTCTAGAGAAGAATTCTATCATAACCTCTTATTTTCCTTATAATACATACATAGAGGATTCAAGGAATTCCCATTAAAATTATACCCTAATGCTCCATAGAATTTTATTTTGGTTTGTATTTTTCTTATTTGATTAAAACTAGAAACTCCATCTCACTAACATCAACACTGCTTTAAAAAATATTAAAACAGTAACTGAAGCACACTTTTTTAACCATCAGCTTTCAAAATGGCTAAAGCTCTCAACTGTTCAAAAAACTTCCAGCCCATTTTCTATTTTGTCAGTTATTCTGGTAACATATTTTCTAGTATATCAGGTGAGAATCACAACAGTAGAATATAACCTTTTAACTAACTGACATTAACTGAATACCTCTTCTGGTCCATTCTGATGTAAACAATACTTAATATTAATCTGCTTGTATATGTTCTTCATTTCCAAAAGGACTGTGTTAGCTTGCTTTACTTCCTTAATTTCTACAACACATCTTTGGAAAATTTAACAATTATATCCCTACCAAAAAAAAAATGAAATCTCAAGTGTATACACTACATTGTTTTATAAAATAGAGTATGATTTAACACTTGAGGTGCAAAGCATTTTCCTTCAGCTTTCACTGTCTCTTCTACTTCATAAATGATAATGGAAAAAGATAGTCACAAGGATATTTCATTCATTCCTCTTTCTTTAAAATCTTATTCCAATTGATAATATAACTGTTAAGAATATGAGTAAATCATGAGGACCTTCAAAATGGTGGAGAAGTAAAACGGGGACATCACCTTTCTCCCTGGAAATACATCGAAAATACATCTACAGGTGGAAAAACTCCTAAAGAACATATACTGAACATTGGCAGAAGACCTCAGATGTCCCAAAAGGCAAGAAACTCCTCACGAACCTGGGTAGCGCAAAGAAAAAAGGAAAAACAGAGACCAAAGAATAGGGATGGGACCTGGGCCTCTGGGGGGAGCTGTGAAGGAGGAAAATGTTCCACACACTAGAAAGCCCCTTCACTGGTGGAGAAGGGGGTGTGGGCGGTGGGTGGGGATCTTTGGAGCCACCAAGTGCAGTAACAGGGGTGCAGAGGGCAAAGCAGAGAGATTCCTGCACAGAGGATCGGTGCTGACCAGCACTCACCAGCCCGAGAGGCTGCTCACCCACTGGGGCGGGCAGGGGCTGGGAGATGAGGCTTGGGCTTCGGCTTTGGTCAGAGCGCAGGGAGAGGACTGGGGTTCGACTCATCAAGACTCATCAAGAACAAAAGGAAGAATGCTCAAATCAACAGAATTAGAAATGAAAAAGGAGAGGTAACAATTAACACTACAGAAATACAAAGGATCATAACAGATTACTACAAGCAATTACATGCCAATAAAATGAACAACTTGGAAAAAATGGAGAAATTCTTAGAAAAGTACAACCTTCTGAGACTGAACCAGGAAGAAATAGAAAATATAAACAGACCAATCAAAAAAACTGAAACTGTGATTAAAAATCTTCCAACAAACAGAAGCCCAGGACCACATGGCTTCACAGGCGAATTCTATCAAACATTTAGAGAAAGCTAACACCTATCCTTCTGAAACTCTTCCAAAATATAGTGGAAGAAAGAACACTCCCAAACTCATTCTATGAGGTCACCATCACCCTGATACCAAAAGCAGACAAAAATGTCACACACAAAAAAACTACAGGCCAATATCGCTGATGAACATAGACACAAAAATCCTCGACAAAATAATAGCAAACAGAATCCAACAGCACATGAAAAAGATCATACACCATGATCAGGTGGGGTTTATCCCAAAATGCAAAGATTCTTCAATATATGCCAATCAATCAATGTGCTAAACCATATTAACAAACTGAAGGATAAAAACCATATGATCATCTCAATAAATGCAGAAAAACCTTTCGAGAAAATTCAACAGCCATTTATGATAAGTTCCCTCTATGATAAAGGCATAGAGAGAACATACCTCAACATAATAAAGGCCATATATGAGAAACCCACAGCCAACATTGTTCTCAATGGTGAAAAACTGAAGGCATTTCCACTAAGATCAGCAACAAGACAAGGTTGCCCACTCTCACCACTATTATTCAACATAGTTTTGGAACTGTTAGCCACAGTAATCAGAGAAGAAAAAGAAATAAAAGGAATCCACATCAGAAAAGAAGAAGTTAAACTGTCATTGGTTGAACATGACATGATATTATACACAGAGAATCCTGAAGATTCTACCAGAAAATTACTAGAGCTAATCAATGAATTTGGTAAAGTAGCAGGATACAAAATTAACACACAGAAATCTCTTGTATTCCTATACACTAATGATGAAAAATCTGAAAGGGAAATTAAGAAAACACTCCCATTTTCCACTGCAACAAAAAGAATGAAATACCTAGGAATAAACCTACCTAAGGAGACCAAAGACCTGTATGCAGAAAACTATAAGACACTGATGAAAGAAATGAAAGAGGATACAAACAGATGGAGAGATATACCCTGTTCTAGGATTGGAAGAATCAACAGTGTGAAAAAGACTATACTACCCAAAGCAATCTACAGATTCAATGCAATCCCTATCAAATTACCAATGGCATTTTTTATGGAACTAGAACAAAATATCTTAAAATTTGTATGGAGACACAAAAGACCCTGAATAGCCAAAGCAGTCTTGAGGGAAAAAAATGGAGCTGGAGGAATCAGACTCCCTGACTTCAGATTATACTACAAAGCTACAGTAATCAAGACAATATAGTAGGGGCTTCCCTGGTGGCACAGTGGTTGAGAGTCCGCCTGCCAATGCAGGGGACACGGGTTCGTGCCCCGGTCCGGGAAGATCCCACATGCCGCAGTGCGGCTGGGTCTGTGAGCCGTGGCCGCTCAGCCTGCACGTCCGGAGCCTGTGCTCCACAATGGGAGAGGCCACAACAGTGAGAGGCCCATGTACCACAGGAAAAAAAAAAAAAAAGACAATATGATACTGTCACAAAAACAGAAACATAGATCAATGTAACAATATAGAAAGCCCAGAGATAAACACACGCACCTATGGTCAACTAATCTATGACAAAGGAGGCAAGGATATACAATGGAGAAAAGACAGTCTCTTCAATACATGGTGCTGGGAAAACTGGACAGCTACATGGAAAAGAATGAAGTTAGAACACTCCCTAACACCATACACAAAAATAAACTCAAAGTGGATTAGAGACCTAAATGTAAGACCAGACAGGGTATAACTCTTAGAGGAAGACATAGGAAGAACACTCTTTGACATAAATCCCAGCAAGATCTTTTTTGATCCACCTCCTAGAGTAATGGAAATAAAAACAAAAATAAACAAATGGGACCTAATGAAACTTCAAAGCTTTTACACAGCAAAGGAAAACATAAACAAGACGAAAAGACAACTCTCAGAATGGGAGAAAATATTTGCAAACAAATCAAGGGACAAAGGATTAATCTCCAAAATTTATAAACAGCTCATGCAGCTCAATTAAAAAAAAACAAACAAACAACCCAATCCAAAAATGAGCAGAAGACCTAAATAGACATTTCTCCAAAGAAGACATACAGATGGCCAAGAAGCACATGAAAAGCTGCTCAACATCTCTAATTATTAGAGAAATGCAAATCAAAACTACAATGAGGTATCACCTCACACCAGTTAGAATGGGCATCATCAGAAAATCTACCAACAACAAATGCCGGAGAGGGTGTGGAGAAATGGGAACCCTCTCGCACTGTTGGTGGTAATGTAAATTGATACAGCCACTACGGAGAACAGTATGGAGGTTCCTTAAAAAACTAAAAATAGAATTACCATATGATCCAGCAATTCCACTACTGGGCATATACCCAGAGAAAACTGTAATTCAAAAAGACACATGCACCCCAATGTTCATTGCAGCACTGTTTAGAATAGCCAGGTCATGGAAGCAACCTAAATGCCCATCCACAGACGAATGGATAAAGATGTGGTACATATATACAATGGAATATTACTCAGCCATAAAAGGAATGATATTAGGTCATTTGTTGAGACGTGGATGGATCTAGAGACTGTCATACAGAGTGAAGTAAGTCAGAAAGAGAAAAACCAATATCATATATTAACGCACATATGTAGAACCTAGAAAAATGGTACAGATGAACCAGTTTGCAGGGCAGAAATTGAGACACAGATGTAGAGAACAAACGTATGGACACCAAGAGGGGAGAGTGGCAGGGGTGTGGGGGCTGTGGTGTGATGAATTGGACTATTGGGGTTGACATGTATACACTGATGTGTGTAAAATTGATGGCTAATAAGAATCTGCTGTATAAAAAAAATAAATAAAATTAAATTAAACAATTAAAAAAAAGACTTTCAACTTTGGTGGACAGTGATGAATAGTAAGTGGAACAGTGAGTATTCATTATGTAAAAGTTCTGGCATTTATAGATTTAAGGCAAAAAAATAATTGTAAGGAGTGTAGATTTCACTGGTTTTTGTTAACTTCTCTGGAAACTTTGAAGGAGAAGAATGACACATGTTAACTTTTTTCTCTTACATTACTGTCTATATTTCTCATATTTTTTTCTCTATTTGCTTGAACATGAATATTTTCCTCCAAAATATTTTTAAGAAGAATAATTCTTTCTTTAGCTGTACCAAAAAAGCTATTAAACATATTTTACATAAAGTTATATTTTAGTTCTTAAATTTCCATTTGATTTATCTTTACAGTTTCCATTTTACTCCTGAAATTCTCCATCTATGTTTTGTTCCCTTGATCACATTATTTTAAAATCTGTATCCCAAAACATCATTAGTTTTATTTCCTTTGAGTCTCTAATTACTGTAATTTTCTTGATTTCTGTCCTCTTGTGTGTCTCATGATTTTTTGATTGATTTTTAAATAAAGTGTATGAAGAATCTTACATATCATTTTAGGTCATAGAAGGATATCCTTTCATATTTTGCTAAGAAGTTAACTAGGTGACAATCATCTTAAGCCTATCAAAAATTGACAATCATCTTAAGCCTATCAAAAATTTATGGTAAGCTTGTTTTCAGTTCTTTTGAGAAATGGTCTATTTCACAGTTACTGGTAGAACATTCCTATTCTAGGTCCTTGTTAAAAATGTAGCATAATTTACCAGCTTCTTGACATATCCTGCACTTCACTATTTGTTTCCCCATCTGTATGAGAGTTCAGAAATATGTGATCAACCTCTCAGCTTCTAAACAGGACTTTCAAAGTTGGAATTGTTTTATAGGGGAGACAGTGTGTCAAATGCTTTGCTTAGCTATATTATCTTCAGGCACACCCTCTTTCTTTTAAAATTAGATCTGCTGGCTTTCAGGTATCATGAAATAGATTTTTTTCTTAACTGTGTGTCCATCTGTTCTATTTATTCTTGTAAAAGCGTTAGTTTGGTACAACCTCGTTCACCATTGTGAGGAACAGAGCTCCTGAAAAATTTTTTTTCTCTGTAAGTATCTGAAATACTCATTTAAAAACTATTTTAGATCTTCTATTATGACATATCTCACACTAAATATTTTTATATGTGATATACTTACGTATAAATAATACTTGCCTTGTTTTTATTGCAGGTATTTAAGGACTGGTAGTTTTTCTTACTCATCTTCATGAATAATCCTGTATGTTAGGCTCTCAATACTAGTCGCTATATTGAATAAACTATTTTTTGTTGTTGTTTTCTGTGTTGTTTTTCTTTCTTTTTTCCCCCCCGATGCTCTTCAATTAACGCTAATATTGGAACTATCCCAATTTAGCTAAAATTTTTCTTGGTAACAAAAAGAACTTGTTTATGTTTTATTCATCATTTTTCATTTCCATGATTTGCACAGCAGTAGAATCACCTGTTAGTTATTTTATCAAATTATAAAATAGTCTTAGATGGTTGTGGCATTTGCTAATAACATCCTACCTTGATATCTAGTAAATATAATATCCACCTCAATTGCAAATTGTTTTTCTTACATGAAATATTCCATTCTTGATAGCCTAATGCACCCTAGGAAGTACAAGTTAAGGGTTATTGTTGTGTCTCCAGAGAGGTAAAATTACCACACATTAAGATTCCAGCCAGTGCCTGATGTAATCACCTGAAAATTTACTACCTACTGGGACTTATTATTGAAAAAAATGGATGCAATTCTTAAATATTTTGAAGAATATAAATGTAACAAAGTTAGAATTGATAACTGTACTGTTCTAAAGACAACCAGCTCTGCTTCCTTCCAACAAAGTAACATATCAGGATGACATTCTAAAACAGCATTAAAATAAGGTTAAAAATACCCCACAAAAGATGTGGTATTACATAAATTAAATATTTACAAATAACAATGTTAATTTTATAACTTTCTTTATAAGAAAGATATTTTTGATATAAAGATTCTTTTTATAACAATTTAAAAAATAGTTTTCATGTTTAATAAATTTAGATATTTTAGATATCAACCTAACACTTTTTCTGCCTTAAGACATAAACTATAAGTTTTATACTTATTTCATGTAATTTGAGGTTAGATATATAGGATATTTTTCTCTTAAAAGATCTGCTTTAAGGGTAACTATTAATTATTTATTTCATTATAGCCACTCCTTGCCTTCAAGAATAAAAACAAAGCAAATTGCTTGGATATATTTTTAAATAAACTTTTTTCAGCTATAACTTACATATAATATAATGTACCCATTTTACATACACAGAGCAATAAATTTTAAAAATGTATTCATCTGTTTACCACAACTCCAAACTCTCTGTAGACTATCCACTTAGCCCCTTTGTAATCAGTCAACTCTAGCCTACCACTGATCTGATTTATGCCATGATAACTTAGTTATGTCTTCTCTAGAATTTTATAAAAATTAAATCAGGTAATATTCACACTTTTGTGTCTGCCTTCTTTTCTCAACTTCATGTTTTTGAGGTTAAAAATCTATTTTAAATGTAAAACTATTTTAAATATTACTATACTAAAATATTTTGATAAATATAGTAATTATTTCTTTCTATACTCAAGATATAAATATTTTGATAAATATAGTAATTATTTCTTTCTATACTCAAGATATGAATTATGGTATTTAGTTATCTAGAAACCATTTTTTCAAGAATACAATGAAATCAGTGTTCAACATGCTCTCTATTGTTCCAGAAGACACACTGGAACCAGTGGTCAGAAGTTATAGGAAAAAGATTCTTGTTCAACAGACAAAAGTAATGCCTGTTAATTGGAATTGTCCATCATTTACTGAGATTTACCTACCATTGTGAACTCCCAATTACTACAAATATAAAGTCAAAGATGTCTGATCAGGGTAATCCATAGTTGTCATACTCTCAGAGAAGATGAACTTTAGTCAGTAAAAGAAAACAGAAACACAAACTGAGTATCAATACAGAAAGTAACAAGTATATAAAGAAGAGTAAAGATGGAAACCCTGGGATTTCAAAGGAAAGAGTCCTCTGATACAGAAAACAGGGCCTTGACATACTGGCAGGATTTCATCAAATTGATACTAAAACTGAAGAAGTATTTTCAGACAGAGAAAACAATATGAACAAAGGTAGAGAGATGGACAAAGTGTTCAAGATGTTAAAATATCACTGTTTGGGGAAGGTGAAAGGAAGTAACTGAAAATTTGGCTAGAAATGTAAATAGATCAAAGGCAGACCAAGGAAGTTTTCAGATGCTTAGTAACAATATATCTTTAAGCATTAGAGAGATATTGACGGTTTAAAGATACTGGATGGGAAGTTTTCTGTTATCTAATAATATTGGTCAATTTCCACAAGGCAATGGTATGCAGAATTGGAGATAGTTGGAACTCTGGTTTATGTCTGACTTTAGTGGAAAACCTCTAATGGTTCCTCATTATGAAATATGCTGGCCCATAAGCTGCTATAACTGTGTGCACGTGTGTATGCCGGCATGCATGTATGATGCATATGTTAAGGAAATTCTATCAATTTCTTATTTCTTCAAAGCTTTTATGTTGGACAATGTTAAATATCTGTAAGGTAACTGAAGAGTATCATATGATATTTTTCCTTAGCTTCAATAATGAAATAGATTATATTAATATTTTTTTATATTGAGCACATTTGCTTTCCTGGAATAAATCTCATTTAGTCATACTGTGCTATTTTTTACTATGTTCTTGGTCTGTTTTAAAATATTTTATATGAGATTTTGCATCAATATTCATAAGTGAGTTTGCTTGCAGTTTCCTTTTATGGTATAATCTTCTTAAATTTAAGGATCAATATTTAATTGTTTCATAAAACAAATGTGAAAGTTTTCATTCCATTTCTATGTTCTGAAATAGTTTAAATAGCTTTATGATGATCTTATTCTTAAAAATTCTCCTGTGAAATTATCTGAGCCTGGTGCTTTCTGTTGGATATGCTTTTAAAAAACAAGCAAACAAAAAATTTGATTTCTACAACAGTATTATGTTTAGATTTTTTATCTACTTAGTAGACTCTCCTTTTAGTACAGTATTTGATCAGTGTAGATTTTTCTATCTCTACAGTGGTAAAGCTTGAAGAGTTTAATCTTTTTTTTAAATGTGTTTTTCAAATAGAATTGTGCAGAGGAAACTTCTGTTATAAATTTCCCTGTTTGATTATGATTCATCCTTGTCATTTTCAAACTGTTTTTGTAGTTCGTCTTTTTTATTATTTTTGGTTGGACTTGTTAGTGATTCACTTCGTTTGCAGATTTTTTAAATGACAAATTATTTTTTAGATTTTAGTTTTTTCAGATAAATTGCAGGTTACCCAGTTAAATGTGAATTTCAGGAAAACACTTTTTTGTAAAGTTTGTCCCAAATTTTGCATGAACCATACTCATATTAAAACTTACCTGTTTTTTATCTGAAATTCAAATTTAATTGTGCATTCTACATTTTATTTTGCTAAATCTGGCAATCTTACTTATTTATTTGTCCTAATGCTTTATTTCTGTTTATGTTTTATACATTTTTATCTTTATTAACTCCTTGCTTCTCTTCTCTTTCGGCTTACTATAATGTTATTCTCCTATATTTTTGAGGTAGGTTTTTAATCAGTCTATTTTATTTATTTTTACTGATATGGGTATTTTACAGTAAAATGTTTCCTAACTAAATGCTTTAGCTCTTTTGATATGATGTATTAACATTATCATTACATTCAGGAAGTCTGTCATCTTATTTTTATGTCCCTTTTGACCCAAGATTTGTTTAATTTCTTTTAAAAAATTCCAGGTGGACTTTTAATTTTGTTATAAATTGAAAATGTTAATGTATTATGATAAAAATGCTATTTAGATTATTTCTATTTTTAAAATGTATCAAGGATTTCTTTGTGGTCTAATGTATGGTCAGCTTTTCTAAATATATTATATGCCCTTGACCAAAATTCTTATCGGAGTTCAGAATTTGATATTTATATTTCCTTATCAGTTACGGCATTTAGGTCAGCTTATGTTTATTGATTCATTTTGCCTACTTAATCTGTCTTTATGAGGAAGGTATATTAAAGATTTCTTATTTATACCATATGTCTATTTCTTTGAATCTGTTGTACCTTGTATTATGAAACTTTTTGCTGTATTACTAGGTACATAAATATTAATAACTACTATCAGGGGGTGGTATTTTTGTCTCCTTAAATACTTTTATTGGTGCAAAATCTATTTAGTCAAATAGGAAGATTGTGACTTCTACTTATTTATTGTATTTATATTTACCTGTTATGCTTTTGTGTCTTTACCCATCCTTTCACTTTGAATATCTTTTCTGGTTCTGGACTGGTTAAGGACACATATTGATAGGTTGGTCTCAATTCTGTATTTTTATGTTTTATTTTTAATATGTATAGTTTTTTACAACATACTTTATTTTCTTTTTTTGGCCTATCTTTTGTCATATAGAAATTTTTTTAAAGTTTGTGTATATTATGTATATTGGTCCAAACATACAAATTATATGTAGACATTATTCTTCTGAATTCTTTAAGTAAATTATAGATATAAGCCCATTTGTCACCTGATCATCTAGTGTACATTTCTACTTAAAAATGAATTTTTAATATAACGACAGTTAAAGTTCCACAATCAAAGAATTAACATTGAAACAATACTGTTACTAACATATAATTTATATTTAAATATTGACAATTGTCACTATAATAGTCTTAGCAAATAAAAGTCAAAGTATATTTATAGTTTTCTACTTTTTTCTAACTAAAAAAGCAAAAGAAAAATATGCAGTATTGCTCATTTGTGCAAGAAATACAGAAACAGTGAATAAAAACATAATGAAGTTGGTTACATGCAAGAAGTGAAAAGACATGGCATTGAAAGGATAGCAGGAAAGGAACAGGATGGAAAGGCAATATTTGGAATATAACTTTCTGTATATTCCTGACTTTTAGAATCTTGGTAATTTCCATATAATCAAAAGAGAATGAAAATTACTAAGGTAAGATGGGTGAAACAAAACTGAATATAAGCAAAAAACAAATGAAACTAATTATAGGGAGGGAGAAATTAAGTAAATTTTAAACATAATGTTTGAACTATATATTAAATCCTATGGAACAATTTCAGAAATATTCTATGTGTATTCTGCAACTGAAATAATGAATGAATATATTTTGCATGATGAGAGCCAGGATTCTCACCACTGGAGTAGGGAATTGTATATGTGGAAAGGGGGAAGGCAAGAAGAAGCCTCATCATGTTCAATTGGAATTGGATGTATAATTGTGAATTTATTAGTTCAACATAAATATATACATATATATATAGGCAGAAATATACACAGATGTGTTTATGTATACACTAAATTCACATATACCTATGTCTACATATCACTGTATAGGTATGTAAATATACACATGCATATATATATATATATATATACACACACATATATATTTGATTATGACTATACATGTATATATGAATATGAGGATAAAGAGTATCTGGAAATTATGTTTTAAATTTTCCAAGCCTGAAATTATTTTAAATGAAAAGGCTTAATATATCCTATTCAACTGACATTATTTAACAATATTTCCCAAATCCTTTTTTCTTTTCCTTTCTGATGCAGATCCTTAAGCTACACTGAAACATAAAATCCCCTTTTCCTTCCTTCAAAATATTTTGCCTCTTTTGGTCTCTTCTGTGATGAATTATTTCCTGTACTTTCTCATATTTTTGTTATTCTTCTTTAAAACGGAACACATTTGATGAGTTCAAGTAAAATGAGTGAGGCTAGAAAAATCACCACTTCTGTCACAATAATTTCCATCTATTTATCAACTGAACTACTATTCGTGTCTCCAGCCACGTTTTGCTATAAAATTTACTCATTAAAGTTATTCCATGTCATACTGTGACCATTAAAGTATACTTGATGTCATTCAGTGAAGACAATGACTTTAGAGTTCTAATATCTTTCCTTGTCAGTTACCACAAAAGTGACAAGACTAAAGATGCATCCTGAATATTGCATTTTTCTTCCCTATACAGTGCTCTACACTTAATAAATATTTACAATCTCAGTTGTTTGTCACTAACAATGACGAGACTTATCCAACAGTTTCACTTCTTCAAAATGTCAGTAATTGCTCAGGTTTGTACACAAAAGTGTGCAAAATTTTCCACTGCATTTATAGAAGTTTATTATAGATACAGGGGCATGAATGTAATGGTGTGTTGGAGCTGGCTCATACTGGCTCTCAAGAGCTGACTGGGTATAACTCTTCCTAACTCCACACTCAGTGACATCATACTGATAGCTTAAAATCACCATAGTGAGCAAATTGACAGTATAGGAACTGGTAAATGGTATCAACCAGCTCCCCTTCCCTTCCCCCCACCTGCCCAGGGAGCTGTCTGCTAAATAATTATTAGCACTCTATTGTTCTAAAATCTTGTAGGAATATGGAACATTCTACATTGATAAACTTTAAATGGAAACTTGGAAGTCTCCTCTTCCTTCATTCAGCTTCAGTTACACTATTCTTGCTGCTTTTCTTAGGAAAGTAGGTTCTCAAAGCAGGGTTTTTGTACTTGCTGTTTCCTCTGCCTGAAATAGTATTTGTCCAGAGAGCTGCATAATGTGTTCCTTTGCTCCCTTCACTTATGCCTGAAAAGCCATCAGTGAAGCTTCTCCTGATCACACTATGTGAAATAATTTCCCTGTGTGCCCACCTCCAACAATCCCCTCCCCAAACAATATACAACTTTGTTTTACTCAATAGCAGATATCACAATCTGAAGTACTCCTTATTGACTGCCATTTGATTACTACTTATTTACCACCAAAGCAATGCAATCCCATGACAACAGACGTCCTGCCAATTTTGCTCAAATTTCTATCTCCAAGTTCTAAAAAGTGGCATGTAATTGACACTCAAAATATATGTTGAGTGAATAACAATAATGAAAATAAAACTGTGGATAATATTTTAAAAATATAAATTGTTTATTTTTTATAAGTACTTTAGAAGTATGTATATTCTTAAAAATTGGTGCTTTAATAATGTAAGTTCTGTTTCTTATTTATCTCTCAATCTCATCATACATATGTTTTCTTTAAATATTCCTTTATTATGCCTTTTTAATCCATATTACTAGATATAGGTATTATATAAATAAACTAGCTATTATAAATGTCACATTGAAGAACTGCTTTCTTCATAAACAACTTTAGGCTTTATGGATAAAAAACGTTTTTTGTGTAAAAAGCACATTTTTATGTGTAAAAGAAGTGCTTATACTTCTAACACATGCTTCTTTTACTGAGAAATCATTTAAACTTTTTTGCTAATTAGTGAAATTATATAACAATTTATAGTATAGTGTGTTACTATATGTTCATTAATTCTTTCAACAAACTCTCATTGATTATATACCTTAAACATAGTCTCCCTGTGCTAGGAACTTGATATTTTTATTTGCATTTTTTATTAATAGCAAGGCTTACAGAACTGAAATTGTGTAAATTTATCATTTTATAATGATCCCTACAACGGTGCTTACTGTCTCAAATTTATAGGTGATAACACCAAACACCTTTCTGACATATGAATCTGTTTTCCTTGGAAACAAGAAACATGTCTAATTGACTTTTATCTTCCCAGAAAATGACATCATAGCTGTTAGATAATAAGTGAGAGTCACCATGAATGAATGAATGGAAGAATGAATAAATGAATGAATGAATTTTTAGGACACTTGTATTAGATCAGAAAGTAATTTTTATAAGATACAATGCCTGAACACAAATTAAGGACTTCTGACCTCAATCCCATCATTCTTTCTTCACAGATAAATAGGAAACACCCTGATTTTTTTAATTGAAAACAAAATTATGATGACTTAATTTTTTAGGACAGTTTTAGATTCACAGCAAAATTGAGGTGAAGGTACAGATTTCCCATACACCTCTTGACCCCATGCATGCATACCCTTCCACATTATCAATGTCCCCCACTAGAACAATATAGTAGTTACAGTTGACAAACCTACATTGACATATCATAATCACCATGGTCCATAGTTTACGTTACTGTTCACTTGTAATGTACACATTTTTGCTTTCGACAAATTTATAATGACATGTATACATCATTACAGTATCATACAGAGCATTTCCACTGCCCTAAAAATCATCTGTGTTCTGCCTATTTATCCCACCCCACCCTCGTCCCAACCCCTAGCAATCACTGGCACTGATTATTCTGATCATACAAGGAAGACAACCAAGGATGATCTCTTGATTTACTAAAAAATATTGATGAGGATTCAAAACTACCTGCCAAACAGAAGAAAAAATTGCTAGGTCAGTTCTGTAAGTGTCACCCAAACATCTATATTGAGTATTTTGTGGACTGAGTTTCTAATGTCTATATATAACCTGTGTATTTTAACAATAAATTATGTATTCTAAGGATCCAATCACACTGTAAGATTGGATGTTCTTCTACATGTGAAATGTACTTAATAAAACTTTTTTATATAAAAAAATAAAATCACATCAAAAAAATAAAATATTTAGGAATGAACCTAAACAAGGAGGTGAAAAACCTAAATGCTGAGAACTATAAAACACTGATAAAGGAAACTGAAGATGATTCAAAGAAATGGAAAGATATCCCACGCTCTTGGATTTGAAGAATTAATATTGTTAAAATGGCCATACTACCAAAATCAGTCTCAAGATTTAATGAAGGGCTTCCCTGGTGCCGCAGTGGTTGAGAGTCCACCTGCCAATGCAGGGGACACGGGTTCATGCCCCGGTCCAGGAAGATCCCACATGCTGCGGAGCAGCTGGGCCAGTGAGCCACGGCTGCTGAGCCTGCGCATCTGGAGCCTGTGTGCCGCAACGGGAGAGGCCACAACAGTGAGAGACCCGCGTACCGCAAAAAAAAAAAAAAAAAAAAGATTTAATGGAATCCCTATCAAATTAACCATGACATTTTTCACAAAACTAGAATGAAATTCTAAAATTTATATGAAACTGCAAAAGACCCATAATTGCCAAGGCAATCCTGAGGTAAAAGAACAAATCTGGAGGCCAGCCCAGACTTCAGACAATACTACAAGCCTACAGTAATCAAACAGCATGGTATTGGCACAAAAATATAGGTCAATGAATAGAATAGAGAGCCCAGAAAAACCCACATGCCTATGGTTAATTAATCAGCAACAAAGGAGGCAAGAATATACAATGGAGAAAAGACAGTCTCTTCAGCAAGTAGTACTGGGAAAACTGGACAGCCTCATGTAAATCCCTCACACTATACAAAAATAAACTCAAAATGGTTTAAAGACTTAGATATAAGAAATGACACCATAAAGTTCCTAGAAGAGAACACAGGCAAAACATTCTCCGACATAAATTGTAGCAATATTTTCTTAAATAAGGCAAAAGAAATAAAAGCAAAAATAAATAAATGGGACCTAATGAAACTTAAAAGCTTTTGCACAGCAAAGGAAACCATAAACAAAACAAAAAGATATCTGACAGACTGGGAGAAAATATTTCTAAATGATGTGACCAACGAGGAATTAATTTCCAAAATATACAAACAGCTCATACAACTCAGTATGAAAAAAAAAATCAAATCAAAAATTGGGCAGAAGACCTAAACAGACATTTCTCCAAAGATGACATACAGATGGCCAACAAGAACATGAAAAGATGCTCAACACCCCTAATTATTAGAGAAATGCAAGTCAAGACTACAATAAGATACCACCTCACACTGGTGAGAATGGCCATCATAAAAAGGCTACAAATAATAAATGTTAGAGAGGATGTAGAGAAAAGGGAACCCTCCTACACTGTTGGTGTGAATGTAAATTGTTGCAGCCACTGGAGAAAACAGTATGGAGGTTCCTTAAAAAACTAAAAATAGAATTACCATATGACCCAGCAATCCCACTCTTGGGCATATAGCCTGAAAAGATGAAAGCTCTAATTTGAAAGGATACATGCACCTTAATGTTCATATCAGCACTATTTACAACAGCCAAGACATGGAAGCAGCCTAAGTGTCCATCATCAGATATATGGAGAAAGAAGATGTGGTACATATATACAATAGAATATTACTTGACCATTAAAAAGAATGAAATATTGCCATTTGCAGCAACATGGATAGACCTAGAGAATATCACACTATCTGAAGTAATTCAGAGAAAGACAAATATTATATGATATCACTTATACATGGAATCTAAAAAATAACGCAAATGAACTTATTTACAAAACAGAAACAGACATAGGAAACAAACTTATGGTTACCAAAGGGGAAAGTTGGGGTGGGGGGATAAATTAGGAGTATATGATTAATAGACACAAACTACTATATATAAAAATAAACAACAAGGATTTACTGTATAACACAGGCAACTATATTCAATACCTTTTAATAACATGATGGAAAAGAATCTGAAAAAAATATGTGTAACAATCACTTTGCTGTACATATGAAACTAACACAATATTATAAATCAATTATACTTCAATTAAAAAATAGAAATTTGCCACTTCAAGCCTCAGTTTCTTCACCTGTAAAGTTATTATTTTGGGCAGTCCTCTTTCTGAAGATTGTTTTGAGAAATAAATTGCCATAAAATTTGACTGAGTGTAAAACATACTCCTTGACTTATTAGGCACTTATTAAATTTGGGTTCAGATCCTACCTTCTTTAATACACTGATCACCCTCAGGATTCAAATTTCCAATTGATTTTAGTTTAGTTCTAGTTTTAAAAAATACACTACTACAAAAGGCAACATAGTTCAATGTTACTTGTTTATGAGCCTTAAGCAACCCTCCCAAACTGCAGGAGACATACAGAGACAGCCACAGGAGACACCGCTTTCTATTTAATAATTTAGACTAATATAAATGAAAAGATTCTAGAAGAACTATTTAAGACACAAATATCTGTATGGTTTTCATCAGAGAAGGCATTACTAATTTGCTCTGGGAAAAGCAGAACATTATTGGACATGATCCTTTTCCCTGTGCAGGTTTTCTCTTGCTTAGCAAAGGTACACAAAAGAGAGTTCCAGTTTAATGCTCTGGAAAAGGCTGTCAGTCCCTCCTGAGCTAAGCTCATGCATCTTAATGCAGCATCAGGTTTCCTGTAGACGACCACATTTCAGGCCCTTTGACAAAACCCATATAAAAAAGATGTGATGTTCAAGAAGAGGAGGTGGCTTGAATAATTTAACAGCTACATATAGGCCTATGAAATATTAAAGGAACAATAGCGTACAATGGGGAATTTTATAGAGATTCTAGCTTGACATCAGTCTCCCCCTTACATAGTTGGCTATTTGGCTATACCAATAGTTAATGTGTTATGATAGTGAGACAGTAATTACAATGGAGTTAATAAGTACTTTAATTAAAGCTAAGCCAGCTTACTGGCAGGTATTTTTAAAAATTTTTAAAAACTCAAATAATTTAAGCTTTCTTTGGAATATTGAGCTGATACTAAAAACCATTTTAAAGAACATTCTATCCCTGCTATTTTTAAATAAATTTGTTATGAACAAGAACTGTTCAGCCAGCTATGCATTTCCTTTAAAAATATGATAGGCTTTAATAATCCCTTTGTAAAATGAAAGGCAAGAAAGCAGGCACAGGGTCTCTGAGGCTGTGCTGACACAATGTGAAGAGTCAGTGTTTTTCAATTCACATGGTACCTCCACATACTTCATCCCACTTTATAATCAGGAGCATTTCCATCAGAAACTCAGATTGTACTGCTGATACTCATATACGGCAGATGGCCCAGACAGGGACTCTCATTTTTCTTAATTGCAAATCTTTGGCTTAGACATCTATAATATGCCTTAAAAGTTTCTAATTGTTTCTAAAATATACTTGCCTTTAATTTTCTTCACTTTTTTGGCATAACAATGTGCTTACAAAAACCTGTAATTAGATAAAGGTGTATTTTACCCACGTTAAGTAAAGTAAATGTCTGAGATAGCTTATTTAAAAGAAAGTACCATGCTATTTTGCTATTGCTTCTAAGAGACTTCTGTTTTGCATTTCCTACTACGGTGCACTGAGTTTTGCTTTAAAGAGACACCTAAAGATGAAGGCAGTGGAGGCCAAGGTGCTTGTTTCCCAAAGGGATATTTTCTTGCAATAGCTGTGATTGTGGCTTCATTGTTAGATGGATACTTTAAATCAGTTTAGCAGAGACAATGTGATCCCACCGAATACTCAGAATGTGCTTTATTTTCTTTCAGCACTTAGGGAGATCCACGGTGTGGCCGGTGTGGCCAGGACTATATATGACTCATTCTGTAGAGGCAGTGGGTCCACAAAACAATGATTCCTATTCTCTGGACATTAATAGTCTCAGAATAGTCGTAAAGCAAACAGCTAACTGGTGAGGTAACTCTGCTATCAATATAGTCTCTTCACAATGCTTTACAGTTTTTGAATTGCTTCCGCATATATACTTTCAAAGGAAATCTACTGATACTTAGCATAATCCCATGGGGAAGACTTGGAAAGAAGGGGTGCATTCCAAGCAGAAGCAATTCAGCAAACAGACTGCAAATTCAGAGATACATACTACATGGAACATGCCTTTGGGAGCAGAGCCACATAGCTGGAAGAGCTAATTCCTCTGAAATTGTTGGTAATTCTATTTTCTTTTAAATAGTGCCCAATCTTTCCAGTTTAACTACCACTAGTCTTACCTCTTTTGTTCTAGACTAGTTAAATGGGACAACTGCTGGATCCTATCTATACATTCCCTGTTAATGATATGGCAAGAAAATTATAACTCATTCCTTGATCTTGGTGAAATAGTCAATAATAGAACTATTTCACCGATGCATGTCAGTAGAGTATTTCCATGAGATAAACAATACCAATCTGTCAGATTGGCATTTGAAGTGAAATCCAGGCCCACTTAATTCTCACTTTCATCCTTTGATGTACTAGTTTTCTTGGTCTTAGGTAGCACCCACATAGCTCCAGTATGTGCTATATCCCTCATTAAATCATGTTCTTATAGCATTCCTTAATAAGATAAACAATTTTTAAAAAATTTCCCACATCCCACAGGGGTTGCTTTGATTTTGTTATACTTTAGTTGCTTACATTCTTCTTTTATTTCTACCCATTCTGTTCCTAGTTCATTGAGGTCAAGAATTTTGCCTTAATCACTGGTATACTATTAATGCTATCTCACATGCAATGAGTAGTACTTAGCCAAATTAACTAAATCTATACCATCTTTTCCATTCAAGTTTATTTTTTTAAATTTATTTGTGTTAATATTTAAAAGATGTATTATTATACATACTACACATAGACATAACTGCATAATAGTGGACATCTAATATAAATAATAAAAATGATATAATAAATGTCTGCAAAATTTCAAAGCAGATTTATGTCAGTAAAAGCAGATAAAGATTTTCCCCCCAAATGACTAAAAACACATGATGAATACATTTTAACATTGAAAGTTAATCCAGTTAATGAAAATAAGCCAATATGTTTTACAGGAGACTTTATATCGTTTGAGGGGGCAAAAAGGTCTGTGTCTGTGTGCTTGTGTGTCTAAAACAAGCCATCAATTTTACTGTTTTGCTTTCGCCTAATAGATAAAATAAGCTATCATGGTAGAAATGAAGCACAATTATCAATGAGCAACACACATTTGAACATCTACTGAGTTACTTACCGTTAATATCAAAGAGTAAGACACGTGGTACCTAATCTTCAGCACTAGGATTGAAGTATTAAGAGATGAAAGACACTAGGCAATATTTTCCTCCCTTAGCAAGTGTTCATTTACCTTTTCTTCAGCGTTCCTCTTTCTTAACCCTTTTATAAATAAAGCAGTATTCTACAGATTAAGCTTTTTACAGATTTAAGTGACAGTAGATCTGGATTCTAATCTCAGTTCTGACATCTACTAATGCATTTTGACTGTTCCCAGAAGTTTGTTCTGAGAATCACATAAGATAATACAAGTGAAAATGCTTTCAAAATTATAAAGCTTTGAATGCATGTGCCTGATTTCATTATAATAATGTTGATGACTTACAGCTTATTTACTTCATTAACCTATATTTTTGAATGATCAATTTTATTGGATATCTACAGATTTTCTTGTCTGAAAATGTGGAAATCAGTATTTTTAACTTAAGCTCAGGAGTGTCATTTAAAATCTTTATGACTGGGGGCTTCCCTGGTGGCGCAGTGGTTAAGAATCCACCTGCCAACGCAGGGGACACAGGTTTGAGCCCTGGTCCGGGAAGATCCCACATGCCGCAGAACTAAGCCTGTGCGCCACAACTACTGAGCCTGCACTCTAGAGCCCACAAGCCACAACTACTGAGCCCACGTGCCTAGAGCCTGTGCTCCACAACAAGAGAAGCCACTGCAATGATAAGCCCGCACACCACAAACAATAGTAGCCCCTTCTCGCTGCAACTAGAGAAAGCTCACATGCATCAATGAAGACCCAATGCAGCCATAAATAAATAAATTTAAAATCTTTACAATTGTCATGGCCTGAGCACTAAGCAGTCAGGATAAGGGATGTCTTTTGTAACTCTGGAGTAGGTTTCCCTTCAGGTTTGAATCATGAAGGTACATGGAGTAGTGGGTGTTGCTAAGGTAGCTGGATTGGCAAGAGGGGTAGGACTAGCAAGTTATATTAACAACAAATAACAACTAATACAACCATATTGCAGCAAACTAATTGTGTAATTCTAATTGTGCTTTCCCAATCTAAAACCCAATTTGATTCTCTATATTATTATTTTAATATTTCTAGTGGTTATGGCCTCACCTTTAAACAATGTACCTAAAGCTCTATTATTTAATTTATGAATTATAATTTAACTTATTGAACCTCTAGAAATAGAAGATGAGAAAATTCAGATCACATGTATTATCCAGCAATGTCTCATTCATCCAATTACATTCAATTATTTTAAATTATGTAACCAGATTAAAGCCATGATTCAAGTTGTCTAGTCTATTAGTACTTCTTCCACAATTAAAAACAACAAATATATGACTCAGTATATGGAAAATAATTTCAAAATTACAGAAATTCTTTATTTGCATTTTTCAAACACCATAAACATAATTGCACAGGAAATAGCAGAAGATCTATAAATTTCCCTTTATCTACCATTAACTTTTATCACACTCCACATCTATTTTAGCACTGCACTCTATAAAACACCCTGGTACTCCTCTTTCATCCATAATTTAATTTTTTTGTTTTTGTTGTGTTTTGTTTTCCTTTTTAAAACACAATTTCTCACCAAGGCCAAATATATGTACCAGGTTTTTACTTCCCCATAAATTCCTACTTCCTCCGGTTTTTTTTGTTTTTTTTTTTTCCTGTTTGACTTTTGAAATTCATCATTGCCAACTATGAAGAACAGCTAGGCATGGGCCTCAAAGAAGACAAGGTAAGGAATTCAATCACTTTTCAGAAGAGAAAACATTTAAAATACCCATTGAATGATGCTACTTATTGAATCACTGATACATAATTTCTACTATAATATAGATATCTATATATAAATTATAATTTTGCTTACATTTTGTTCAGTGATTGAATATGCAGAGTTAACTTTTGATCTATATGTTAATAGTCAATTCTATCACTTTTTCTAGGAAACACTTCTTTCATAACTTAGTTGACTGAAGTTCATCTTCAAGAGCATTTTTCTCAAGAAATGTACCATTGTCATAGCTGTGCATGTTCTGAAATGTAATCTGTGTGGTCTTGATAACAGATTGGCAGCTCAGCTAGATACAAAGTCTCTGAGTCAAAATGTATTTTCTCTCTTGTTTTTCTTCTTTGATAACTTTCTGGAACTTGCTTTTAAACAGTAAGTTTTCTATTGAGGGGAAAACCTCAAGAGGTTTAGAAACTTAATCCTTCTTGAAAATATGCTTGTTTCTTGGCTTTGATGACTATATGAGTCTTACATTAACTTCCAAAATCAAAAATCAAGTATTTGAATGATTTGTAAGGTTAATAATTTTTTATAAAGTTTCTTTAAAGCTATATACTTTACATCTGTAGATTCAGATCTTTTATTCAAGGGGAATAATTTTTTTTAATTTTGGTATAATGACATCAGTTCATTCTATTCTCTGGGCATACCAGTTATGCATATATGGATTGTTATCTTTTATACCTATTTTTTATCCTAAAACCTTTTTCTTCTAATTTAATTTGGCTTTATTTTCCTTGAGCCTGTACTCTATAGGATTTTTATGTTTCAAGATGCTCTTTGTTCCCATCTTGATACTTCTAATGTGTTTATTTTTGTATTTATTCTCTTTATATTTTTTTGAGCTCTGCAATTTCATTTTTCTCTGCTTTTTGTCTTAACCTCCCTTGTTTGATCTCTTCTCCTTTTTAGAGATGTTTTAGAGAGGCTTTATTTAAATTTACTTTTTCATGGTAAAATATTTGTCCCAAACTAGCATCCAACCTCATAATATTTTTCTTCAGTTTATAAATATTTCTTCCTTTAGAGTACATTGTAAATGGGAACATTATTTTGGGACCAATTATATGTTGAACGAGGGTGTGGGGGAAAAGATGGAGGCGTTAACAACTTAGATTTCAGTAAGACATCTTAGATTCTTTCTTACAAACTATTCACTCTTGTGTGTCAAGAATCCTTTACATAGTGACTTAGCACATTTTGTACCATATGCTCAAGATCCAACTGTGCTAGTTACTGCTACATTTTCTCCCTTTACTTTGCGTATCTAAGAATATGTATATAAAAGACAGTATATGAATATGTCCTCTATTAGCTCTGCCATTTTTCCCTTTTCATGTGTGCAGTAAAAAATCATGGATAGGGCTTCCCTGGTGGCGCAGTGGTTGAGAATCTGCCTGCTAATGCAGGGGACACAGGTTCGAGCCCTGGTCTGGGAAGATCCCACATGCCGCGGAGCATCTAGGCCCGTGAGCCACAACTACTGAGCCTGCGCGTCTGGAGCCTGTGCTCCGCAACAAGAGAGGCTGCAACAGTGAAAGGCCCGCGCACCGCAATGAAGAGTGGCCCCCGCTTGCCACAACTAGAGAAAGCCCTCGCACAGAAACGAAGATCCAACACAGTAAAAATAAATAAATAAACTCCTACCCCCAACATCAAAAAAAAAATCATGGATATTTTGGCAGTCTACTCTCACATGCAGGCATAAATATCCAAGCAGTGGGTCATTAATGTGAATCTCCAGAGATGATTTCTTTTACTCTTTAAGAGAAATCTTCATGCTTCTGATGACCTACAAAGGCATCTATCTTCCCCTAGTAAAGTTCAATTTTTACTGATTTCGACAGCCCTTCTTTTTATATTGCTTTTTAATGTCTGGATGTTTTCTTATTTTCCCAAAGGTGCGTTTTTCTTTTCTTTTATCCTAAGTGCTATCAGGGAGAATGAGGCAAGAATACCTTAACTCTGACTTCTTTAAAGGAAGTCCATACTAAGTGGTACAGATGTTAACTACCATCCGATTCTGAACATTTACAGTTTGGAAGTAAACATGATGGTTATTTTAAGATAAGAGACATTTCTTCAGATTTAGGCAAAAAATTAAATGAGCAGAGGAGGTATGTAATGATATCGTCATTGATAGAGGAGTGGAACTTCGATAAACAGAGAATGAAGTGGAATATTCTGGTCCTGCGAGTTAGAAATAAAAAAAAAAATGCTTAGCAAAATCTGAAAAGCTCTACCCTGGGAAAACTGATGTGGTTTTAATATGCAGACTGGTTAATAAGGTACACAGTCTGAAGTCAGTTTGACATGTTAATGTAATTTGTCATAAGTGAACTTAAATATAATACCTTGCATTTTAATGCCATTTACTTTACATAGCTCTTTTGCACATATGTTACATAAATATCTTCTCTTTAGAACAGAAATTGAACCTGTGTATTTTGGTGTTATGCTCAATCAATGTAAATCATCAATGTCCAATTAATGGATCAATGTATCATTAATCAATTATGGTCAATTATTAGTCAATATATTATATTCATCAATGTAAAAGGTTTGCTAAGGTCTGGGCTGTCCAAATACAAACTGCACTGTACATTTGTAAGTGGTTTTGTACAAAGAGCATTATGACGACAGGGAATCTAGAGGGGATTCAACATCAAGTAGGTAATATTGATACATCTTTCAATCTGAAATGATATGGATTACATCTGTAGCCATATTAAAGAAAATCTCTCACTGGGGAAACTGAGGTTCATGGAAGTTAAGTGATTTGTTTAAATCTCGATTAATTGAGATTGTAAGCCAAATCAAGCATTGGAGCTATGGCACAAATGAAAAGTAAAGCCAGAGTGTCATGAGATGGACATATCATCAATTACTTTTAAAATTAAATTATAAATTAAAAATACAGAATCACTAACTGGAAAGAGGTTATAAGATAACATACTAAGCACATTACTTTGCTTAAAGTATTGCTTTAAAAGGAAGATTAAAGTAGAATAATTGTGATACTTCTGGTGGGAGAGCAAAAATTTAGGAAAAGTGAGAACACAGTATGGAATTGGAGAGGTTCCCAAGGACATCATTTTTTTTTTTTTTGATGAATTGTGACATTTTTACACCATTCCACAGGCGTTCCTTTTATATATTTCAGAATTCATGGTTATGGTCAATTGTTATTGCAGGCTCAATTATCACCAGTTACATTTTCATCTATTTCTTTCACTGATCCCTGGAAAGTCTAGTTGTCAAACTGACCTGTTCTGATTCTGCTTGGCCAGCAGGAACTGGCTCATCAAAAGTATTAAACTTCTCTTGTATTTTAAATACCATTTCAAATATGAGTTTTAACCTAAAAGACATTGTCTTACAAAAATCCCTGCCCCTCATCCTTTAGTCAATAGTGATTTTCCTGTAACATAACCACATACATTTTCACTATATAATTTTTAGTGCATGCCCACATCTCTTCATACTCTTTTATTCATTCTTTTTAAATCCAGTTCCTCTTGTTTCAGCCACCCACACAGATGACATGTCAGAGCTTTGTGTCTAAACTGTAAGCTAGGAAATAAATTTTAAACTTTGCAAATGATTTATGGGTTATAGGGTAGAATGATATTTATTGTGTGAAGGGTTCAGGGAGGGCCAGTTATGCACAGTTAAGGACAAACAGGTGTAATTGCTTTCTCAAACTTTGACCTTTTTTCCTTTAACCTTCTGAAAGTCATTATGTAGTATTTCAAAAATCTTATTTTGCTTGAGGGAAAAATTTAAGTCACATAACTAGGTCATAACATTCAAATGATCAAGCTTCTTTCTTCTGTGTGATTTATAATAGTGCATGCATTCATAACGTGTAATTTATCAGATACGATGCAAGATTTTATGCCAATTATACAATTTATTCCTTAAATCTTTAATGGAAGAAGAGAAATTGATTGTTGAGAGTAGAACAAGCTGCCAATAATTTCTTCATGACATCTCTATAAGACATCACTCATTTCCATGTTTAAGCTGCCAACCTAATTACATTCTTCTTACCTTTACGTAGAGATTAGTGTAGAAGCCCAAGGGTAATGTTTCCAGTTTATTCTGCTCTCAATATACCATTTTCATTATTACCACTGTCGTCATTCTCACCAGCACAATACCTTACATAAATTATAGTCCTTCACAGTTGGAAAAGTATCGTGACAGGTTTTTTTTCCCCATTTTTTTATTGAAGTACAATTGATGTACAATATTATGTAAGTTACAGGTGTACAACATAGTGAATCAATTTTTAAAGTTTATATTCCAGTTATAGGTATTACAAAATACTGGCAATATTCCCTATGTTGTACAATATATCCTTGAAGCTTATTTTATATATAAAAATTTGTACCTCTTAATCTCCTAACCGTAACCTGCCCCTCCTCCTTCCCTCTCCCCACTAGTAACCACTAATTTGTTCTGTGAGTCTGTTTCCTTTTTGTTATATTCAAGTTTGTTGTATGTTTTATATTCTACATACAAGTGATATAATGCAGTATTTGTCTTTCTCTGACTTATTTCACATAGCATAACACTCTCCAAGTCCATCCATGTTGTTGCAAATAGCAAAATTTCATTATTTTTTATGGCTGAGTAGTATTCCATTGTAAATATATACCACGTCTTCTTTATCCATTCTTCTGCTGATGGACACTTTAAGTTGCTTCCGTACCTTGGCAATTGTAAATAATGCTGCTACGAACACTGGGATGCATGTGTCTTTTTGAATTAGTGTTTTTGTTTCTTTTGGACATATACCCAGGAGTGGAATTTCTGGGTCATATGGTAGCTCTTTTAGTGTTTTTAGAAGCCGCCATACTATTTTCCATAATGGCTGCATCCATTTACATTCCTACCAACAGTATACGAGGATTCCCTTTTTCTCCACATCCTCACTAACATTTTTTTTTTAAGGACAGCCATTGTGACAGGTGTGAGGCAATAGCTCATTGTGGCTTTAATTTGCATTTCTCTCATGATTAACAATACTGAGCATCTTTTCATGTGCCTGTT